>NC_143502.1:36050378-36353409 GCF_051622355.1 Phaseolus vulgaris
GAAGTGAGTTTGTCTGGATCTGATGATTGTCGTTTGACTTTCTATGATCTAATTTTTGCTTTCTCTTTTGACAGTGGCTTCACTCGAATATTCAAGTTTAACAAGCCACATCTGTTCTCACATATGTTACACGGAAGGAGATGGGTAAGTCTTGTTGTATGAGAATAGCTTGAGTTCAGCAGTACTTTTTCCCTTGGAATTTGTCGTTATATTGCTTTTTCAAGGTAAACAGTGGGACCGGAGTTACACAAAAATGAATTTAAAGAGATCAAAATATTAACATTCATGGGACTCGGGGCTGTCAAGAAAAAAATGTTGTGTATGAAGAGATCAAGTATGTATTACAGAGCACGAAAATAAGAAGATAAAAATGATTTTGCAGTTATAAAGTTTTAAATAGGCCATGGAATCCTCATTTCACAATAAGCCATCCGTTCTTGTAGGAAATATCTATTCAACCACTAATGATAATTCTTCATATGCGTATAATCTTATCAATGTGATTCTAGCCAGTTTACTGAATTTATGTAAGAGTAAGAGTGGAGAACCGAAACAAAGAACAGATTGTTTTCTCAATGTGCTGAAGTTGTTTACATATACATACAGGTTTACTTTTGGGTGATTGGAAGCAATTTGATTTTGCGTTGCACGTGGACATATAAGCTGTCTGCCCATCTTCGTCATAATTACCTCACCGTGTTCATAATTGCTGCTTTGGAGATTTTCCGCCGCTTCCAGTGGATCTTCTTCCGTGTTGAAAATGAGTGGAACAAGATGAATTCCAAATCACACCCGTATCTCTCACCCAAAGAAATCCCAAACGATGAAGAGAAATTACTTCATTCCATTAACTACAGTGTATAGACTAGATAGAATATGATGCCTAATACTTTGGCAGTATCATACAAGGTATATTTCAAATATTTTGATGATAGGGGGATCTCCATTCCTTATGATTCCACTGGCTTGGCTACCCCTCGGTATTAAATGTCATTCTTTGTTCACAAAAAAGAAAAAAAAAAGTTTATTCTTACTGTGCTCCAGCAATATCTTATTCCATACTACAACTGTTTTATCACGTATAGCAAGACTTCTGGTTAATAGCATCGTTTATTTATGGGCCAGTATATGTCGGGTGTTCGTAAGGGTGCAAAAGAAAATCTGATATCGTAAAACGGCAAAGCAACAATCCTTAAATACATAGTAGTATTATTAGTGGTCTCTCTGGATTAAAAGTCGGCTGCATCATGGATCCTTAACCGACTCTACAATCCAACACTAGCAAAACATGATTTTGCCCGTGCCTTTTGGCCGGTAGCTATCATGTAACTATTATGAAGTAGCTGAATTAACATTATTCGGTCACTGCTTCGACATTTATGCTTCTAAAAGTTCCTTCACAGGGGCCTAGTATTTGTGGCGTACGAAGATCTACCTCCAGTTTTGTTTTCACGCGAACCAAGCGAGTAAAGTTTGCGTTGCCAGACTGTATTCTCGTGCATGCCTTGTTTTTATCCTGTGACAACTCAAGGGTGGGGTGGGGACCCCCGATTAAGAATATTAGTGGCTCGAGATTTACAAGGTAAAGGATGCTAAACTTTCAATCGCAATCCTAATATTTCGTTTGTGGTAGAGCCACACACGTCAGGCATACAGTCTGAGTGGTTCCCCAAACTAGATAACGAGCAGGTTACAACTAACGCCCCCTTTAGTCTTTAACCACTCAAATAGTAGCCATGGGCATCTCCAAGTATAACAACCTTTGGTGAAACCACCAAGAATGGCCTAAATGTTAACAGCAGGTGGATACAACAGCAACCATGGTCGGCAGCTGCTGCCGGAAACCAGCTTGTCCGAGCTGAACTTGCCCAGAGTGCTCTTTCTCCTGTCTTCCATGTTAGAGAAGCTGTTAGCTCGCAATGAAAAGCTTGTGGATGTTCTGAACCAGCAGCTAGATGGACTGAACTGTAGCTCAGTAAGACTTGGTAACAGCTTGAATACTTTTCATGGCGTAAGAGCACCAAACATAAGCATACCTAAGTACTTGGAGAGGATATACAAGTACACTAACTGTAGCCCCTCCTGTTTCGTGGTTGGCTATGTCTATATAGACAGGTTAGCACATAGACATCCTGATTCCCTTGTCACATCCTTGAATGTGCACAGGCTGCTAGTTACCAGTGTCATGGTCGCTTCCAAGATGCTGGATGATGAGTGAGTCCCTGCTCCATTTCTTCCTCCTCACATTTTCTTATGATTATGGCCTAATCTTCTTGAACAATTCCAAATACCATTTATTTTATGCCACGCTTTAAATTGCATTCAAGTTGCGTTTCTTCATATTGTGAGAAATTACAGATAAACACTGCCGAAATCAGACAGTCTTTAAATTAAAACCTTGATCTTATGCATTTTTCATAAGATGTGGTGTTGAGCAACACAGCTGAATAAAGTGAAGATGAGTTTTAATAGCTTACACTTTCATGAACCCTACAATTAGACAATTGCTTTATTGTCTTTATTCCGGTTGTCTATTATTGTGCCTTATTCTTTGCTTTTGTGAGTTGTAGACATTATAACAACGCCGTTTATGCTCGAGTGGGAGGAGTGAGCAATGCTGAATTGAACAAGCTTGAGTTAGAGTTACTCTTTCTGTTGGATTTTAGAGTTGTTGTGAGCTCTGGAGTTTTTGAGAGCTACTGCTTTCACTTAGAAAAAGAGATGGCTGTGAATGGCACCGGCATGAAGATTGAAAAGTCATTGACACCAAAGGCTATGGAAGACCTCGAGGCTGAAATATCCGTTGAAGATAAACAAAGCACTTCCCCACCTCAAATTCTACACTGACATCATCGCTGGTTGTTTCTTAGTCCTTCCCTTCCTCTTCACAACCTCCCAGTAATTTGATCATTCATGCCCCAATTTCGTTTCTTCTATCTCATGTCCATGTCATAGCTTCTCATACCTTCTGCCTCCTGCAAAAGAAAAAAAAACACTACGTGATATCATTCTTACCAACTCTATCAATTTGGCTTGGCTTTCACAACAAAAAATTTTCTCTCTTTTTCATTTCTAGAGAAAGCTTGTTATTCTTGAAAGTGAAATGTTATCAAAAGATTCTTAATTCAAATTTACGGAATCCTTAAAGGAAACAATCCTTGTATAGGGTTTACTTACTTTTGAGTCCAGTTAGATTAATTTGGAACAAAACTTTAAGAAACTAGTAGATCATGATCATGCGCAACAAAACTGAAAATTATTGAAAAATACAAATTTCAGTGATTCTCACTTCCTAAATCTTAACACAAAAAATTGTGTTGAAAAAGGTATACTAACATTCTCCTGATTGAAATAATTGAAAGTTCAGTACATTTTGACACAGAGTTCAAACCTAATATCATTTGTGATCAAATTAGTAATTTCTTGTATGTTGTTCCAGTGTTTTTACTATCGGATTTCTTAATCAGTTTAAAAAGATGCTGAATGGTCGGAAAAATATATCTTGAAATTGAATTTGAGTTGAATCAGAATTTCAAATATCAAATTAATTTATGACATGAATGAGTATTAAACTAAAATTATTTGCTCATACACTATAAATTAGAATAGATAATTTGAAGAGTGCAGCTATTGCTCTATCAATTAGACATAGAAAGGCAATTTGAGTATAGTTAAATAGGTCAGTTTGAATATAATGAATGTAATTTAGGTTGAGAATAAAAAGTGAAAGTTATTTTTATATTTCATTATATATTATTCATTATAAATTTAAAATATGATTTATATTTGAACATATATAAATATTTACTTATTAAAAAATAAAAATGTTTTTATGTAATGTACAAAGTAAAATACTATTTACTGTAACAGTATAATAATATAAAGAATTATATTATTTATACATTGACTAAGTATGAGAATAAGTATTTTCATCCCTAATAATTTAGTTTTGCGCCAAATAAATAAAAGGAAAAGAAAGGTATCTACTTTTAAAGGTATAATTACCTCTTTGGTCTCTATATTTGGATCAATATTCAATTTAATATAGTGGTTTTAAAAAAAAATCAATTTGGTCATAAGGTTTCTTAAATATGTTTAATTTGGTCTCTTCCGTTTAGTTTTCACTAATGGTGTTAACTATTGATGACATTGGTTTGCACATGGACTAAACAAAATTTTAAGATTTGAGCTGAGCGAAATTGGAGAAAGAAGATTGAGGGAAAGGAAGGTGGAGGTGAACGTGGAGGCAGAGGTGGAACTTAACAAAATAATGGAAGAAAAATATATGTTGGTTTCTATGTCTAAATCTCATCATCAACCAATTCACTAGCAAATGATGATGTAAATTGTTTAAAATGCTATTTTGTTTTGTTAGTCATTTTCACTCTTCAAATAACAATCACTCCACCCCACTAAAAAAAGAGAGGGAGGGACGGTGGACACTAACGGTGAAGGCAACTACTCCGACGGCAGTGAGTGCGACGATGACGAGCGAAACGGTTGCAGGTGGTGATTGCGATCACAAATGGAGAGAGTGAAACACGAGCGAAACCACCATAGTTGTCTTCACCTCCCTTGGTTCCACCACCATAGACGTCACCGCCTCCCTCTCTCTCAATCTTCTTTCTCAAATTTCAAAATCCTAAAATTTTGTTCAGTTCATGTATGCAAACCAATAACATTGTGCGCGCCACGTCATCAACAGTTAAGTTGTTGGTGGAAATTTAACAAAGGATCATATTGTACCTTTTTAAAAAAACACTGAGACCAAATTAATTTTTTTTTAAATCACTATATTAAATTAAATATTAACCTGAAATGTAGCCACTAAAAAATTAATTATATCACTTTTAAAAAATAAAATAATTTTTTATTATATTATAAGTTTTCATGTGTCTCGAACCCATTGAAAGAAAAAAGTATTATGTGAAATGGGAAGCTTTTATATTTGTCTTCTTTCGCCTTATTAACTAATTATTGTCAAAAGTTTTTCTTTTTTGTATGTTCGACTTTGAAAATAAATCTGCTGTAGTTTGAAAACAAATTTAAACAGTTTCTGCTGGTGTTTCACTCACACACTCTTGTGTCTTATGTTTTTTTTTTCAATTATAAACTATTATATATATAATATTAAATTTATAGCGGCAAATAGTTCATACAATTTATGAACAGATAGTGTTTTACCACTACAAAAATATACAATTATATTTTTTTAAAGTATTTTAATAATTCAACTTTTTCATTGAGTCAAATTTGATTCTTTTAAAACTTATTATTATTTTTATTTTAAGATACAATTTTTTATTGACTTATTTAAGACTGGAAATAATTGTTATACTTACATAAAAACCGTATAATTCGATAGATGTTTAAAAAACAGTTATAAATGTAATGAAAATTAATGAGCTTCACGAGTTATCCAATAATTAAAAAAATTAGTTTATACACACAGCTTTCAAATAATTTTGAAATCAATCTTATAAAAATCCACAAATGATCATATAAAATGTAGTTACTTGCATTGAATAGAAATTAAAACTGTGGTGCAATAAATAAAAACTGTGCCGCAAGAAAAAAAAAACTGGAAGACTTTAATTAAATTGATTTTTTAATGCATTTGATTTGCAATAAATAAATGAGAAATGTGAGCATGAAATTTGGTAATTTTCCCGAAAGAACGTAACGTTAAATTGAGAAATTTGGAGCAAATCGGTAAGCTCTGACGGCAGCTTATAGCGGTCGTTGACGCAAACAAATAATCTGTTTGGGTTTGGCTTTCGAACGTTCATTCCTTTTTTTCTCTGCAAAATCCTCACACTGATCGCCACTCAGCAATTGAACTTTCCCTCCGATTTCAGCATTCCGGCGACGGCGAGCCATGGCTACCGGCGGCAACGGTGACTCCTCCAAACAGGAGCTCATCCACCTCATCAAACGCTTCGGAGCTTATGTCACTTTCAAGATCTCCAATTTTTTCCCTGTCTCTCTCCACAACCTCGTATTTCTATTCTCCCTTTCTCTCTCTATACTCGCTTCCTTGCTTTAACCTCAATTTTACTCTTTTTTAAATTCATTAATCGGCCCGTCTTTCGATTGGATCTGATTTGATATTAAAATCTTATCTTTTTGCTAATTGTCGCTTGCCTAATTCGTAATTATTCGTTCCTGTTTTTTCTTTCATTCACTCTGTTTGAAGTTTCGATTTGGGTGCTCTCTTTGACCCTTTATCGCTGAATGAATGATTGTGATCCGGGTTTGTGTAATTCTCATTTCTAGCTCTCAAAGTTTATTTATTGGTGATAAAACTCAACTAGGTTTTTTTTACCTAGTTAATTTATTGTTGGGTGTGGGTAGAAAGGGATGGTTTTTATGTTTTTGTCAAAATTGAAAAAGAAAAGAAAAGAAGTTTCTTCTGATGCATCATAATAGGTTTGTTAAAATCGGTGCTTCGGGTGCTTAAAAATAGAGTAGGGAAGATGAAAATGATGATTATTCTCTGGTGCTACTTATCTGTTTCAGTGAAGGTGTATGCTATAGATGATCAAAGTGTTGTTTTGGCATTTGTTTTGAACATGTCTGTTCCAATGATTTTGGCAATACTATGCTGGGTATTAGGATATACGCTCTTTTGGGGCAGTTGCTGGTCTTGCTGTTGCAATTGTTTTCACATGGAGGCTGTTGAGAGCTCCCTCCGGGTCTCAACGGAGGCAACAAAAACGGCAAGGTGCTTCTTCTAGCAATCCTGGAGTCACTACACATTCGAATTTGTCGGTGGTTCCTTCAGATGCTTGTTCACCCTCAGATGATTCAAGGACACAAAATGTTGTTGATGAGTTCTTCCAGCCAGACAAGGTAGATTTTTTGGCTTTCCATTTTGGATGAGTTTGGTAGCTTCAAGGGTGATTGGCAATTCTGAGCTTGCTTTTTCTTCAACTTTTTCAGCCAACCTTGGGGCAGATTGTTAGGCAGAAGTTGAGTGAAGGAAGAAAGGTAATGGAAGATGTTTTTTCTGTTATTATTGTGGACTAATGAGGCCATACACAGTTTGTTGTTGTTATGGACTTATAGAAAACAATGTTTCTTGTGATCATAAGAAACCTCTATCTTGGACAACCACTTAGATCTTAATATAATGAAAACTGTCATAACTTTACAGATTCGATTTGCATGACATTTGCACGGGTTGGGCAATCACTTTTTTAAGTTCTTTTTAGTCTGAAATAAAACGGTTTTGGAAGATTGTTGTAAATTGTTCTTGTTTTCATTGCTATTCATTCTTACATAAACTTAACAGAAACTGAATGAGAGGATGACGTCAAGTGCTTTAGCCATTGTTATTAAATGTGTGCCCCGTGACTTTCTAATTTCCCTTTGATTGATAATCAAATGGCTGTAGATTTGCATAAGGGGTTCTCAATTGCAGTTTATCTTGAGGTAGAGGTGGGCTAGTGATGACATCAAATTGCTCCTAAAAAAAGATCTCTTGTTGATAGAATGAGAATTGTTAGTTATCAACAGTCTTTCAATTTTAATTTTGAAGTTCAATGATTGATGATAATCTCCTTACTGAGTGCAACACAAAATATATATATACTCATTAATTTAATCTAAAATTGAAGGTTGTTAATAAAACTATTTAGAAATAGAAGCTATTTCTTATGCTTACTTTGATGTGGAAATTTTATTTCTATGTTCTTTATTTTGTCTATGTTGGAGATCTCACATCAACTAGAGATTTTGGTCAAATTATAACATATAAGTCCAAATTTTAAAAGTTTATATTATAGGTGGTGCTAATAGTCATATACTATTATTATTCATATGATAAACCTGAATAAGAGATGTTGCGTAAATTCTTTGTGCCACATTTTTTTGTTATAATTTGATTGACTTGTGATGAAATGAGGAACATTTGTTACACGCCAGTGTTGTTAGTTATTAGATGTTGGCATGTGACTAATGCTTCCTAACTGTTAGGCCAATGTGTGTATGTACTATGTAGGTAACTTGCCGTCTTCTTGGAGTGATCCTCGAGGAAAGTATTCCAGAGGAACTGCAGGTGATGAATTTGCCCCTTTTGTTTACACTTTTGTTTTATGACATCAATGCAGAGAAAGATACCGATGTTATTCATTCTGTTTCTTGCCAGAAACAAGCCACTGTGAGATCCTCTGTGCTAGAAGTATTATTGGAAATAACAAAATTTTGCGATTTATATCTCATGGAACGAGTTCTGGACGACGAAAGTGAGGTGCGTCATTTGTCAGCTTATACCAGTACCGCAATGTGTCTTATCTGATGAATATAATGGAATTACTTAACACTTCACATTACATGCTGAAAACCTTCTTACTTTCTCAAAATGTTCTTCACAACCAAACAATTTTGTAAAAGTGAGCAACCATATTATATAGTTTGCTTGGGGCAACATGATTCATTTTAGTCCTTAATGTCAAATGAAGATTATTTTACCTATAAATTGAAATGTAATTTTCTGCTATTAGTCCTTATATATTTTTTTTAGAAGACCATTTAAAATGTCCACACAGTGGTTATTAATATAATTTATTATTTCTACAATAATGCAATTTACACTACTTTTTGCGAAGGATTTTTTTAAAAAAAATTAACTTGAGGTTTTAAAGTCAGAAGGTAAAGTGACTGACTTACATTTGCAGAAACTAAAGTGGGGGTTAACTCTTATTTACATCATGGCATCATGCTAATGTTAAGTTGTTGAGATGGTACATATCTTACTGATGTTAGTATTAGGTGCAAACTAAATTTTCTCAGTTCTAATTGCTCTCCTGCCACCTTGTAGTATGTCTTATTGTTAAAATGTTTAAACACTTTATATATGGACTATTTTTTCAGAAAAGAGTTCTTGTAGCATTGGAAGAAGCAGGGGTATTCACTTCAGGTGGTTTGGTCAAGGACAAGGTATGAGAACGAGCATGAAGCAGTTACACTATTTTTTTCATTGTAAAACTTAATGACTTTCTTGCTGTGATATTTCTGGGCTCTGTCTCAACCGTTTTTTATACAAACAAATATTTCTCACTATGTGAACATCCTTTTGTATACAATACACATGTTGATGGACCATATGGGAGTATCTATTTCATTTTTATTCAAAATGTATTAAAATTATCAGACAGAGATCTCCTCTATGATTAAAAAATTTGTATTGCAGAAGACATCTTGATCAGATATGTTCTAAGAAACATCTTGATCAGATATGTTCTAAGGGACATCTATGCTAATCTAAAGAGTACACTTAGAGAGAGAACATTTAGTTTTTTATCTTTTCACTGAAGAATTTTGATTAATGTCGAGAATACCAAAGATAGATGGTAAAATATGTTTCGGGGTCATATGTTGCTATTAGTTTTCTTAAGAGGTCCGTGAAGCCCTAATTTCTGAAACCATTGGCTGGGACTGTTTCTTCTCCCTCCCTTCAAAAATTATGTATGCTTGATCAACAATCAAGAAAAAGGGGGAGACAAATGTTGCATAAATTAATAGCAACAAATAGACATTGACAAATCCAGATTTGTAGAACACAATTGTCTTCTGTATATATCTTATGAATACTTTCAGTTTCCATGAATTGAACTCAATGCTTACTGTCTACCTTGCTCTTGCGTTTCTTAATAACTTTTATGTACTCTATTTTGATCTCTGCCACCTTCATGCAGGTTTTGTTCTGCAGCACAGAGAATGGACGGTCATCATTTGTTAGGCAATTGGAACCTGACTGGCATATTGATTCAAATCCTGAAATTGTCTCTCAATTAGCTGTATGTTGCTATATACATCTCAACTTTATCCCTCAAGTCAAATTCAGACTGACATATGTTACTATCATTATTGTTGTTGAAGCTACAGTATCACAATGCTTAATTTTATCCTCTAACTATTAACAACGAATTATGTTGCAGAGGTTTATCAAGTATCAACTTCATGTATCTCCTTATAAAGCCGAAAGAACTGCTGCAAATGTGTTCAGTGCTCCATCTCTGGAACAGTTCTTTGGATCCATATGACTCTAAAACCACTAAAGATCAAATGTTATTCATAAATGTTTCCTAGTTTGTTCCTACGTGCATCTTGGTTTTCACATTCACCACAAGTTTTTTTTTCAGTTTTTCTAGACGTATGAGAACAAAGTTAGTTTTTTGTTGAATATTTAAGGTTCTCACTCTAGTTAGGTGGAATACCTTGAGTTATGAAGATGCTTTGAAGAAGTTTTTTTTTTTTTTTCTTTGGTTTGAAATTTGTGCCTTACATTGTATCCCATCCAGACATTTTAAACTGGCAAGGCGGCAAGTTTTACTGGATGTTTGTATTTTATCTTGTTTCATTACGAGATACCATCATGAATCATATCCCTAATTGTCCTCCAACTATCAAAGTGGCTGTGAAAGATGTTTGTTCATTCTTGATTGTGTAAACTTTGGTCTATATTCATAGTTGGTAACAAGAACAAACCTCATGACCAATAAAAATCAATAGCGTGGCTCAAATAACACTATACTTTATTTGGTATCATTAAAATGAACTACACTGGCCAATGAAAATACATAGTTTATGAAGTGAATCTTTAAACTGTTTATCTCAATATTAATGTTAGTCAAAAGAAATCTTAAGTTTAAGTATAAAGTGGTCTTGATTGGGTCCAATTTGCTAAGACATGTGGAATCTTACAAACGAGTTTATTTGTATAATTTCATTATTACTTTTACGATGAAAATAGAGGGAATCCTACTATAATAAAATTAAAATTACGTGGAGATTGATATTTCACCAGTTTAAAATGATCTATTCAAATCAATTTGTAGTATGTTGTATCAATCTAGAATATATATATATATATATATATATATATATATATATATATTTTTTATTTTTTTTATTTATTTTTTTTTATTTCTACAATTTAGAATGCACATATAATTTTCTTTATTTCAAATTCTACAACTTAATGCACAAAATCATAATGTTAACTTTCAGATTCTATAATATGAAAAGTCACTGATTCCAAGTTCCAAAATTATAAAATAAAATTCCAGTAAAAAGGAGTAGTTTTGATGTTTTCTAAAGTATATATGTGGGAAGAAAACGTGGTATTGAGGAAGAATTTGCGTGTGATTTGTCCTTTGTGTGACTAATGTGATATAGTTTTTATACTCTTTGATATTGTATTGACTTGTTTGTAATATGGTGTTGGTTGGTTACTTAAAATTAATAGTATGAGTTTTTTTTTTCTCAAACAAGTCTATTGATGGGCACTTTCTTCTAGTAGGATAGGTAGATATGATGGAAACTAGTTTTACGATGAAAATTGGGTTATTAGTAATACTTTAATTATAAAAGTCAAATGGAGATCAACATTATTAGAATTAGCGGAAACAAACGTATGTGCATCATTTTTTTTTTATTATTATTATATTGTATATTATTATTAGTATTCATATCTTTTAAATATTAAATATCATTAAGTAAAAATAAGATAGAAACTTTTTTCTCATCATTTATGAAATTTAACCTACTATTTTAATATTTAAGTTACAGTACAAAATATATTAAACAATTTTAAATTTATAACACAATAAACATAACTAATTTTGATTTGTTGTTACTAACATAAAACTAAAAAAGAGAAATATAATAATGAAAACAAAAAAAAAAGAATAACATGATAAACTCCGTAATAAACCTTAAAAAATATTTATTTTTTAATTCTTTTCCTCCCATCCGCAAGAATGTCGTATTCAAAACACATTCATCCGTAGATGCCCACATCAACAATAATGTCAAGATAACTATGTACCTTAAAGTAATTACGTCATCATGGTGAATTTATTGTTACTAACATAAAACTAAAATAGAGAAATATAATAATGAAAAAAAAAGAATAATAAGATGAGAAACTTTGTAACAAACCTTAAGAAAATATTTATTTTCTAATCCCTTTTCCTCCTTCTCTGTAAGAATGTTCGGAACGCATTTATCCTCCCGTCGATGCCCACATCAACAATGATGTCAAGTTAACTCTATAGCTTAAGGAAATTAAGGTCATCATTCTTGTGAATCACTAATTTTGATTTGTTGTTACTAACATAAAACTAAAAAAGAGAAATATAATAATGAAAAAAAAAAAATAAGATGAGAAATTCCATAACAAACCTTAAGAAAATATTTATTTTCTAATTCTTTTTCTCTCTCCGCAAGAATGTCATATTCAGAACGCATTCATGCCGACATCAACAATGGTGTCAAGATAACTGTTATATCCTAAAGTTTTGGGATTTTATTAATATTATTGTTGGGTTGTTAAGATTTAATTACTAGATATTGAGATTTAATTAGTTGGGATTTAATTAGTAGTTTCTATCATTTATCATTTATCTTTAGTGGGAATTTAATTAGCATAACTTATCTCTATCATTTGTAATCTTTAGTACTCTATAAATAGAGTATTGAACTATTATTTGAGATATGAATAAATATATGCCCTTGTTTCCTTTTCTCGATTCTCTATCATTATTCTTGTTATTGGTATAATCGGAAGCCACCTAGGGGTTCCCTTTGTCCAAAACCTAATCGTTCTTCGAAATCTCTTACGAGAGGACCTAGACGCTTCTACACACGATCATTCATATCAATTGGTATCAGCTAGGACCTTCCAGTACTTTCAATGGCAGATTCAACACACTTCGCTCAAGCGATTAAGGAGATGGAAGATCGAATCTCCCAAAGGATGGATAATAGGTTTCTGGAACTCGCGAAAAGGAAACCTTGACTCTTTCTATGAAAGACACCATGCAGGAATTACTTACTCAATCTCGAGGAGAAGGGCCCCATGGCCTCTCCAATGACAACATGGGGTTTGGTGCAATTGGTGATGATCCCATGGTTGAGTTGTTGCGTCTACGACAAAAGACTTCAGTTGATGCCTATCATGAAGAGTTCAATTCAATCATTACAAGATTGAAGTTATCAGATGATCATATTCTAAGGTGCTTCCTTGGTGGATTAAAGAAAGAAATTCAGATGATGGTAAGAATGTTCCGACCTAAGTCTCTACAACATGCCTTTACCTTGGCCAAGGCGTATGAAGGAACTAATTCAAGCAATTCGATGGCCAAATTCCATAGGGGAGTCTTGGGTCCAGCACTTCAATCAATGCGGCCCCTAAACCCAAACCAACACACCACTAATTACCACCGGAGTTCATAGTAGAACGTAGAGACCTTCGTTATTTTTGTGTTGAACCCTACTCAATGGAGAATAGTAGGGTACACAAGAAATTACAACTTCACATCATGGAGATGGAGGAAGATGACTCACATGATAGTCCTCCCAGTGATGTGTTTCTATCATTTCTCATTTATCTATAGTGGGAATTTAATTAGCATAACTTATCTCTATCATTTGTAATCTTTAGTACTCTATAAATAGAGTATTGAACTATTATTTGATATATGAATAAATATATGCCCTTGTTTCCTTTTCTCAATTCTCTATCATATTCTCTATCATTATTCTTGTTATTGGTATAATCGGAAGCCACCTAGGGATTCCCTTTGTCCAAAGCCTAATCGTTCAAGAAAAGAAGACTCACTTATAGAGACTAACGTGGGATGCGTGCTCTTCTTCTTACTCTTATCTTGAATAATGAATCTTTTTATCTAAACTAAAGAGATAAAGTGAGAAAGAGGGAGGAGAGAAAAATGATAATAAAAATTCCAAATATAAATTCAAATTGAAAAGTAACTGTGAGTGAAAACTAAAGAAATAAAGATATATTTCAAAAAACTAAATTCAAAACTGTTTTACTTTAAAAAAAACTTAACTGTTTTAATATTTACAAAATAACTAAAATAAAATAATTTTTTTATATATAAAAAATAGTTATGGAGGAATCTTCATTTTATATATATATAGGTATAGATGCTCCCAAACATTTAGATTTTTCTATTTTTAAAATGCTTGTGACTCTTTCGTAACAAAATTAAAAAAAAAAAGATATCAAAACTTAACAAAATATACTTTGCACTCTTTCAAATTATATTAGTTAGTTTATAATTAGTCCTTAAACTTGTTGAGCGTGATATATAAGAGTGTGAATTAACCATATTGGTAGCGTTAGTATACACAATAACAATAAATAAGTACTTTCACACTACTAAACACGTGTTTACACTGTTTTTGACTAGCTTCAAATATGTATATCTTTTATTATTTATGCCTTAAAAGTGCATTGCAATGAAGCTACATAGTGGACAAGAAAAGCATTTGCTAAATCTTATCTTTGATTTCATGAAATTAATCACCTTTTCTATATATAAAAAAAACCTCAACCATTACATCATATTTACAATTTAAATATATAATTTGGATATCTCTGATAATTTGCCCGGAAACATGAAAAAAAAAACCTTTTATTAAATAAGTAAAAATACTCATTTATATTTGTTCTGTTACGGTCAATATAGTCTCACATATTAATAACAATTTAAATATATATTTCTCCCTTAACTCACTAAAGATTTTTAAAGACAAAATTATAATAAAACACCGATTTTCAAAACAAACAATATATCAAAAGTAATGATTGATTTAATAGACATAATTGTGACCAATAAATAGAAAAATAGATATAATTGTGTTACAATTATTACGATGAAATAAATACTTTAGAAGAAAAAATACAATAATATGGACTACTTTATAGAAGAAGTCTCACTGAGATTGAGTTGAAAATATTTTTCTCAATATTTTTTTACTATCATATACTCAGTTCTTTCATTCGCCCTTTTTACTTTCAATTTAGTTCTTTACTTATATCAATTTTTTTTTAAGACTTCGATATGGTCGCATGACATTGTCAAAGAATTTACGTAAAATATACGAATCAAATTAAAAACAAATGTAAAGTATGAAAAACTAAAAAAATCAGTATATTAAAGAATATAAAAATCATAGTGTTTCTTGTTCCTGCACATAATATTTATTTGCAACATAATTTTGGCATTGAAAACAAACACAGCAATAATTATATTAAAACCTTCTGATGTTATTGTTATTGGTGGTACCATGTTGTTTTTGAGCGCCGTCATGTGTTTGTGACCCTTTTGTGCTGCTGACATCAAACTCATTCTCACTCTCACTCTCTTCCAACCTTCAATGGAACCCATTTGCCCTATTGGGTTGCCGTGTGCCTCTGAAATCTCTGCTCTCCTCTCTCCTACCTCACCACGTCAAATACAGGTAATCTCTTCATTCATTTGTGAGATCCCTTTCTCAACTCTCTTCATTTTGTTCTGCTCTTGATTCAGGAATATTATCACAACCTTTTGTCTTCAAGAGGGTGCACTGGTATCTCAGTCAAACAGGATGGCCACTTTGGAAAAGGTTTTTTCTTTCCAATGATTTGAGGAGCGTGCATTTCTATTATGTTTGCATTAAAAGCTGTTAAATTTATATATACTTCTTTCAATTTGTCTTATGAGTTGATGTTGTATGCAAGTTTTACGCTATGAAGTATAACCCATTCAGAAATAATTGTTCATGTGACTTTTAAGGTATTTATTGGAAAAAAAATCAACAAAAACGATTTGTGATTCAATGACCATGTAAATTTTTATTCTTGTTTTAATATGTTTTATATTGAGTGCTTGTTCTGCAATTGGAGGACTGCAGGTGTTTATGCAGACATGGACTTCAAAGAGGGAGAACTTGTTCTGAAGGATCCCATGTTCGTAGGGGTTCAACATTCCCTCAACAAGGTTTGTTTTATTTTCACTATTTCTGCTCTTGTTTAGCCATATATTATAGATGTTTGTTTCTATCTCTTATTTTCTACCATGCTTTGCAGATTGATTGTTTGGTCTGTAGTTTCTGCTTTCGTTTTATTGGCTCCATTGAACTTCAAATAGGAAGGAGGCTTTACATGAAGCAACTAAGGGCCAATGAGAGTCATGGATGTGATGCCGGAAACTCTTCACAACACTTTCATGGAATGGATTCGTCTGATGAAGAAGAGAACACTCAGCAATGTACTTCTGGGATTTCCAAAACTAAGGTTCCTCTCCCTGAAGGTGTTGTGGAATCATTAATGAATGGTAAATTGGTGTTGCCTTGCTCAGAGAAGTTCTCCTTGTTGCCAGCTGTGCCATGCCCTCGTGGATGTGAAGAAGCTTACTATTGCAGGTAAGACTATGGTTGCTTGAAGAAGAAAAAATAGAGTATATACAATGATTTTATTTTGTCAAAGCTTACTGCCAAGCCAAGCAGCAGGATAAATGATTAATGTGAAAACATGTTAAAATTTCTTCTCATGTAATTATTTAAGAGTAAAATTGATTGAAGATTTGATAGTTTGACACTTTGCTACTGTACAGAGACCACTTACCAGTAAACCTCCTGTATATATATACTCTAAAGCAAGAATATAATAAGAAAGCTACTTAGAGCATTGATTTTGATACATCTTTTGTGTGGGATTGTATTAACTCAAGAGTAAGCACGCTGAATTATGTATTTATTATTGAAACAATTTGTCATTAGGCCACATTTACCATTCAAGACACAGTACAGGGTTTCCCCCTAACAAGGAATCTCCTCCTTCTGCATTCAGCAATTAGTAAAACTGCCCAACAAATAACCTCCCCAAGCTCCATACACTTAAAGCATCACACTATCTGTCATACCATTCTATAACTGTCTAAATAACTGCATAAATTCAGAAATAGTTCACACACAAAATTTACTTATGCATATCTGCCTAAATAATTGTCTACATAACTACATAAAGACAAGTACTACACTAACACTAACGATTCTGGCCTACTGAGTCTCAGACAACTATTTTTATCCATTCTCACAAACTTTTAAAGGTCCATTAGATTGAAAAATGAAAAAGACTTGGACTCCTTAAAGATTTGCACAATGTTTTATGTGCCCAATTTTACAAACAGCACCATGTCGCTCTATTCATTTAGACTTTAAAATATTTCCCACGCGATGGCTTTTCTTAACTTTAACTTCCTGTGGTTACTGTGATATCTGTTGTGCACATCAGTCTTTTCGCGTTTTGAAGTATGATATAATCTCTTCTGATGGCGTAGTCAATACCTGTAGCATGTCATGTGCAGAGGCTGATTGGGAATCCTCCCATTTGCTACTCTGTACTGGTGAGAGTTCTGATCCAGCTCGTAGAGAGGCACTCCTTAAATTCATCAAACATGCTAATGGTAAGACTCCTATTGGGGTGAATAATTTTAAACATTCTAAATTTGTTCTGATCCTTTTTTCTTTTCTTGCTTATTTATATCTTTCCTTTTTCTACCAGAAACAAATGACATATTCATCCTTGCTGCCAAGGTGAGGTTTAATTTTTCTCAGAATTTCTTGTATTGAATGCTGCTTGAAAAATGCACACGCACTTTTATGATATTTATGCACACATATTTGACAACAATACCAGGTATTATTGTCATTAGAGTTCAACAAGGATTAGTACGTACTATATAGTAAATGCCAACACATCTATCAAATCAAACAGAAAAACATTCTTGTGAAAAGTTTACTTTCAGGAGACAGTGCTTCTTCCTCAAAATCTTGTGCTCCCTTTATCTAATATTTTACATATATCTTTTTGTTCTCTGTAATCTAGTCTTTAATTTGACATTATACAGACTTGTGTATTTTAGATGCTCAACTTATGAAATAAGCTATTTTCATCAGTCTTGCATAAGTTTTCTATATTTATCTGACGCCTTGTTGGATTTTGTGACTAGGCTATTTCTTCAACCATATTAAGGTATCGCAAGTTAAAAGCAGTCAGTCTTGAAAAACAAGTGAAACATGATACATCCTGTGCTTCAAACGACCGAAGTTTATCTTTTCTTTTGGAAGCTTGGAGGCCTATATCGATGGGACACAAGAAAAGGTAACTTACTAACTTTACATTTCTTTCTACATGAGGCCTTAATACAGAAGCTAATGCTTTCCTGATGCATCATTAAAATTTGAGGAAAGTATTTGACATATATGCATGATACCTGGCATACACTGCACCATGGTTTCAAGTAATAAATTTTTTTAAAATATTTGTAATATATATTTTACATCGCATATTCATGTGTTGTAGGATTGTTGAAATTGTGTATACATCACATCTTCATTGAGTTGAGCCGGAGAAAATCATAGATATTTTATTTTCTGTTTTTAGTTAAATTAGAGAGTGAAATATGTCCTTTGTAAAACTTTGATTTGCTATCACTGTTTCATGCAAGTATAGTTCTCATTCCAACAAACCACCTTGTAAAACTGATCTAATAATATATCAACCTCATTGTTCAAAAGAATAATTTAATCTTCCTGTTCCATTTGATGTTGATAATTGTTGTAGGATTTTATTTGAACTCTGGATGACAAGTCACTTCGAAGTATTTGTAGGTGGTGGGACTGTATTGCTTTGCCAGATGATGTGGATTCTTCTGACGAACCTTCATTCAGGCTGCAAATCAAAGAGTTGGCATTTGAGGTGAGATTCTTCAGAGTGCATGGTAGGAAATGATATATTCCTTGATTTTATGCTTATTGTATAATTAATTTTATGCATTTTAATTTGATGTTTCAGTCTCTGCAACTTCTTAAGGCAGCCATATTTGACAAGGAATGTGAGCCATGTATCCTTACACATACTGATTTTGTGATGTATTCTTTATGTGTATGCCCAGTCAGTGACACAGTTTCATTTTTTTCTGAAACTTTAGCTCTAAACGGCTAAATCCTTGACGCTTTCCAGTATTCTCCCTTGAAATCTATGGGCATATCATCGGCATGTTTGAGCTGAATAATCTGTAAGAGCTTACCATATGGAGCTTTGTTTTAGTTCCATTCTTCCTACCCATATTTTATGTCTTGTTTGGTTCCATTAAAACAATGCTTAAATATTGCATTATAGGTATAGCCGTCATTGAAGTAAACTGAGCACTGGAATTGTAATTTAAATTTTAGATCATACTGATATAATCATGAGTTTATATTGCCAGTGATTTGGTTGTGGCTTCTCCGGTGGAGGATTACTTTTTATACATTGATGATCTGACACATCCTAACAAGGTTTGGCTTTATTTCACCGTGCTTTACTACATCATCTAAAAAAGTATTAGTTCTTTTACTCTTTTTCTGACATTAATGGCAGGAAGAGGCTGAGAAAATTACACAACCGATTCTGGATGCACTTGGTGAAGACTATTCTATTTGTTGCGAAGGTACTAATTTTATCATAATACTTCCAATGAACAGGATCTATGAGAGAAGGAATAGGTTTGAAGCAAGGAAAGAATAGGCATTATTCAATACAACAGAACATTAACTGTTGCTTAGGTAACTAACCAAAGGGTAGGATGTTATAAAAAGGAAGGGAATCCAAGAGAGGAGAGTAGCTTGTCTTTTCGGGGTCTCTCAAGTACCCTGAGAATGTAGCTATTTAAAAATATAGAGCAATTTCAATTCTGTGTATCATTTTCCTTCTCTGTGGTGTATATCCTCATTCATTTTGATCTTTAATTTCAAATGTTGAGTGATAAATCTAAATAGTTGTTAACTTTTATTTTAGGGACTGCATTTTTTCCTTTGCAAAGCTGCATGAACCATTCCTGTTGTCCTAATGCCAAAGCTTTCAAAAGAGATGAGGTACGTGGGGGCAAAACGATCTTTATTTTATTTACTGTTTGATTTGGTTTAAGTTGATTGCATTGCATTCTTCTTGACTTCATTTGATGTCAGAAATTATGATAAGAGTAATTTTTTGGACCTTATATATCTATTATCATGATTCTGTTTTAGTTTTAACATGCAAAAGAAAATGAGAATTCCCTTTATACATGTGCCTGCCATGTCTGTTTACAAAATCCCCTAGCATTTTGATGGGTTGAAGTTCTCCTTTCATGCTTGTTGCGTTAGTTAAGCATGTTGGTTTTTCATACTATTGAAAATTGCGTGCACAATATTGTTTAGATATCTCACATAATCCAAGAATATGACTAAATTACTCATCAAACTAGGATAATTCTCCTTCATGGAGTTGACTTTTATGAGATAGTTAGTTAGTCATGGTCAGTTTCTAATATTAATCTTATTATAACAATTAATTAACAACTTAGTTTCTGGCTTCAGAGCAAACTATCAGCTACTTGTTTGTTGTTTGTGCCATTATTAAATTCACCTTTATTTCTCTTTATTGGATTCAACATGTTTTCTTGTACTTCTCATTTCATTAGCCCGTGGTGATTTTGTTCTTACCTCGAAAAAATACAGGGCATTTTTTCTTACCTATGCTGTATTTTTGTTTGTGACTTTAAACATAATAAAGATTTATCTTTAAAACCTTACATATTGTGCATGCAGGATAAAGATGGCCAAGCAACAATAATTGCACAGAGGTCCATTTGTAAAGGAGAAGAGGTTGCTGTATACTTAATGCCAATATCTAACAGTTTAATAACTTTTAACAAAATATTTCAATTCAAATTTGTTTTATTTTACTACCCAAATGACAAGGATGTTTATGATACCTAGCTAGAAAAAGTGACAGCATATATGGAATTTTACCACATTAAATTTATAATTTTTTGTATATATTGCCATGTTCAACTAATTAACACATGGAAGGGACTTGCAGATAACCATATCATATGTTGATGAGGACCTTCCATTTGAAGAGAGGCAGGCATCCCTTGCAGATTATGGTTTCAGATGCAGGTGTCCAAAGTGCATTGAAGAAGAGTCATAATTTTTGAACTATACTTACTCAGAATCCTTAACTGTGATTAAGTTTATATGCTTAAGAAAAGAGGAGGAATGTTATTGAAAGGGGACAATTGTTAGGGGATTTTTCTCATTGTCTTGAAATTTGAGTCCTTTCAAATATTATGTCCACAGAGTTGCCTGCATCTATAGAAACAATTGGAACTTGTTGGCAGAAAGATAGATACTTTTTAAAAATTTATACAGAACATGTCTCTATCACTAGATTAAACAATGATTTCTTCACTGGCTTCTGCCTTTACATGCTAGCAGGGTCTAAGGGTTCTGCAGTTAGAAAAATTCTATGAATAATTTTGAAATATACTTTTGTTAAAACTTGTGGCTACTATTTGCTATGTTCTAAAAAATATGAAGGATTGTTAACAGGAATATGATTTACACGCTGATTATATGAATATTATTTTAATTAATTGTGACTGAAAATAATTCAGATATTGCTTTTGAAAAGTTCTAAGTTCTTGATTATTAAGTGAGAATTTTTTAAAATATAAACGAGCGTTAAACAATATAATAATGTATTATAAAAATATATTAAAATATCTTCACGTTTTAAAATTGAAACTTTAATTTATAATATAAGAATTAATTATACTAATATCATAGTAATGTTCACATCTCCCTTTTCTTTTTATCTTACCTTTAAGAATTATTGCTTAACAAAGTTTGTTTTTCTTTTGCTTAAAAACATTTTAGTTCATTCACCAAATGAAAAATGTTATTAATCAATAATCAATTAATCGATAGCCAAGCAAAATTTCTGAACCAGAATAAATAATTTTCATAAAATACATCTTCACAAGTATATTGGATTGGGTTGCTTTTGCTTTGGATTATTCTTTCACATTCCTTGTTTGCATACTTTGGAATAAATAAATAAGCAATCATCTTCAATAAAAAGAAAAATTGCATTTAATTGACAATTACAGTGAAAAAAGTACATCAGTAAAAAAAGACTACACAAAAATACATTAACCCTGCTCTGTGCAGGAGAAGAAATCCCCTCTAAATTCTCCTGCTTATTAGAAGAGCATGATTTACCAGCAAAGTTGGAGATAAGAATGACAATGAACCCACTTATTCCAACACACATAAAAGTACAACAATCATGTCATAAGGGGTCTTTTATCTGTAGACACCACATGGCATAGCACAAATAACCAAACCCAAAAATAAATTAACAAGATTTACCAGGATTGATCCATGAACAAGACAAGATTCCTAGCTATTTACAAATGCACAATGCTTTCTGATCTCTCCTTCTGTCCCTGTCTTCACCTTAATTCTTCCCATTTTCTCAATGGAGTCGGCAAACTCAGCAAAGAAATTTTCAATTGACCCTTGAAGCAATTCGATGATTTGAGATTTAGTAACTTCATTATTCAGCAATGCAGCATCTGACTCGAATAGTCCCCTTCTCTTAATCACTTGTCTGTAGTAGTCAAGGTCAAATGTCTTGCGGCTTCCAGGGTCCATCTCAATCTTTGTGGTGTTCAACTTATTGATGTCATTGCACTTGAAGGTTTTCAGATTTTCAGCATATTCACTGTCCAGTGAGGGGTCTTGATCACCCTTGCCAGTAAAGTTGAACAGGCGGTTCGATAATGATGAGCAATGAGCTACACCAATTGTGTGAGCACCTGAAACAAATTGAACTCTTGGTGATTAAGTACAAGCACAATGCACAAGTCATTCCAATTTGTTGGTTTTTATAGGGGCACAAAATTCAGATACTAACAGCATTCTAGGCTTAAAAACAAACTACTAATATCTTTAAGTCTAAATGATAAGAACAAGACCCTTATCTGTCTTTATCCAAGCAACGTTCTGAAGATTTGAAACATAATTAACAAATTCCTAAAAACTAAACCATCCATTCACATATTTTGGTATATTTCAACAATAATGCTGAGGAAATTGTTTAATAAATAGTACCAGAGAGCAGGACCAAGTCCTTCAAATCAAGTCCTTGGTTGTCAAAGAGTGTTTGCAGGGTGGTGATATTGTCAAATGGAGCAGGAATGTTATTTCTGGCTTCCTCCAAGATAGAGACGACCCCATCCCTTCGACCTGTTGGAACTTTCCAGAAGGGTCCACCCTGAAAGCCCATGTCAGTAATGGCACAAACCAATGAATGAGTCATTTTTGTTATCAAAATGATAGTGTCAAGAAAAAGATGAAGCAGAAGTCTTTGGTGCTTATACTTCAGCTTTTCTTGATAGAAATTGAGCACTTACTGTGGCTACAATAGTATCTCTGGCCGTCAAAGTTAGAATATCAGCACAAGAGACCACGCCAGGGCATTCAGCCTCAACAAGGCTCTTTATTCTGTCAATGAAGTCAAATCCTCTGACTGTGAGATTTGGAGGAGCATCCTTTTCAGCCTGATTGGTTGTTGAGTTCAGAAGCACTGATCCATCACATCCCTGAAATGCTTCATGTTAGTTAGCTACTTCACCCAACATAGTACATTCTAAAGTAAAAATGAAAGGAGCTTAAAGCATAACTGAACCACATACCCTAACGAAACAATCATGGAAGTGCATTCTGATCAATGCAGCTGCTAGGGAAGGAGCATTGTGGATATGCTCATGAACAAACTTCAAGATGATTTTCTCAGCTTTTGGGCAGCTCTTAGCATAAAATCCTAACTGAAGTTGAGCATGAGTTGATGCAACTAGTGCTAAGAGGCAAAGACTCAAAAACCTGAAGTGACTTCCCATTTTCAGGTAGTTAGCAGAAATCCAAGAAGCTTAGTGACTAAATATGATATGAACAATATAACACTCAGATGCTTCTTGAAAGAGGAAATTGCATTTCTCTCTGCTGCTGTTTCCACAACAGTGGCCAGTGATTTATAGTCCTTAAGGTTAGGTTACAAGAAATGTGACAAATCATTGACATGGTCCATGAAGCTAACTAACATGTGCCATAAGGTGATGCTACATGCACTTTACCATCCATTTGCATGTAATAATTGTATCTTGTCTAATAAAATAATGATTAGTTGGATGCACCCTTATAGGACAAACATAGCGAGTTCTCATAGTTGAAAATCTGATTACTTCAGCACACGTCAATTTGATTTTAGTTGGTAATTTAAAAGACAATGATTCTTCATACGTTCTTCAAGCTTAGGATGCCATACCAATTCTTCCTCTTTCAACAGTAATTTGTTGCTTTAATCTGCTTGTAAGGCAAGATTAATTTGTATAAAATGTTCTTACATAACAGAAAATTACCTTGTTCGTAATAAAATAGTCAAATCTTAGTGTAAAAACAATGTATATAGATTAAATAGACTGAACAGTATGTGATGGTTTAACATATATTATCAAGTATCTGTCGAATATCTCAGTGAGGAAATTTGAGAATAAACAAAAAAAACTTACCTGCTCCTATATACTATTAGTTCATTACTTTAGTTGTTTTGAGCCAGCCATTGTTCAATTAAATTAACGATGGCTACCTGCTGCCACCTATGTGCCATGACGTGCATGTGAATTATATAGTGATTTGTAGAAAAAAAAATTGATGATCAAAATCTCATTATGGTCATAAACATACGTTAAATACGTAATAATACAAAGATAGAGACAAACATTTTCGGTAAACCCTTTTGTATTTAGAGAGATCAGAGTGGTTCCCACGTGCTACTTTCGGGTAGTGTAACAATAAACCAGTGAAGAACTGTTTAATGAACAGGTTTTCAGTTCTTCTTTTGTGTAGTAAAGTAGAAACATTCGTTTAATTTACATTTCCCAGTTAATAATACCAAGAACTTAAGATTGCTGTTACCTCACGGCAAGTGTAGGAGAAGTTCGATATCAGCATTATTATTGTGGTGACCCCAAATCAAAATTACCATATGGAACACAATCATGATGACTAACAAATTAAAGTTGCATAGAATTTGACTTCGGTCAAATTTCAAATGGGTATAAAGAATGAAGATATGAAGGCATTTAAGTTGAAGTAAATTTGAGGTTTTTTCACCAAAGTGTTTTTTTTAAAAAAAATTATGATTTGGGTAAAAAAAAATTACAAAAATGAGTAAGTTGTATTTATAAAATACGACTTTATAGTGAAAGTCGTATCCCATGAGTACGACTTTAGGATGACTTATACTCTAAAATTATATTCATTAAATACAATTTTTACTTAAAATTGTATTTTTAATATACGACTTACTCATTGTAACAAAATAAATTATCCAAATTCATAATTTTAGAAAAAAAAATACACTATAAAAATAGGAATGTGAAAGAAATAAATTTCAAAATTATTTAGAACTTGTATTATTAGAATATTTTTTAAAAGATATTTGAAAGTAAATTTGATTATATTGATGAAGTTGATTTTATGATATTTTTAATCCAGCGAGTCAATTCTCTCTAAAGCAAAAATAACCCTAAATTCCAATTCATAATTTTAGGAAAAAAATACATTATAAAAATTTGATTTTGACTTGGGTCAAATTTCAAAAATATGTAAAAATTGAAGAGATAAATGAAGTTTTTTCACTAAAATAGTATTTTTTTTTTCAATAATTATGATTTTTGGTAAAAAAAATTTAAAAGATAGATAAATCGTACCTTTTGAATACATATTATAGTGGAAATTGTACTTCATATATACAATTTTGGAACGACTTTCAATCTAAAATCACATCTTTGAAATACAATTTATCGGTTCTTGTGAAAAAGAATTATCCAAAATCATAATTTTAAAAAAAAATTAGACTACTTTATTTCAAAAATTTGAATTTGTTTGAAATAAGTGCACTTAACCTTAGTGCAGTGGGGTCGTTTCATGTCATACATAGTCCCACTTTGCATAAAGCAAGTATGTTAGTTAATTTAAAGCAGATTCCAGATCATGTGCACATCGAACCATGCTTTGCTGAAAAGTAAAACCTAGAAACCCCTAAATCATGCTAACTTTTTTTATCAACCACGTTTTCGGTATTTCCTCTATAAATTAATGACAGCTCTTCTGTCCATAAGAAAAAATAAAGTTGTAGAAAAACAAAGATTAATTCGTTAAGCCAGGGTTTTCAATGAGTTGTTGCTCGATAATAGCTTCTAATCTGATTTCTATTAAAACTAGTACAATATTCAGGATTTTAATTTAAGGCCTTTTATAGCTTCAAGTAGTGCATAGAATAGACTCAAATTTTGACTAAAATATATTACAAAATAAAATTTAATGTTATATTATAATTTTATTTTTAATTATATGAGATTTCTAAGGCATTTTCTAATTATATCAAACCTGACAATCAAAAGGACGAATAATAATTCATACAATTGGTCCAAATCTTGATTAAAATATGGTTTTAATAACTCTTATATCTTAGAGTTTATAAGATAATTGAGTAAGCAAAATGGAATCAAATCATCTTGTTCCCAATAAAATATCAAAGATAACCCAAAATCATAATGCACCAACAAAGTTGACAATTCACTTTTAAAAACAAGCAATAACTGTAATAAGATTTATAATCATTAGTTTTAGTATTTCTTCTCTTATTTTTAGAAGTATTTAATCATTAACTAATAGTAGAAGAATAATTGTTTTTTTATTGACTGAGCATGAAAAGGTGTCGGCAGGAGGTGAAGACACCAATGTCGTTGTGGTGTTGTGCAATGTCTCTCTGTTCTCAAATATTATATTATCTGCTAAGATATCCTTTCAAGTTCTGTAAATATTTAGAACTATTATAGATTCAGATTCAGACAATTTACATATATTCCTAAATAAAAGAACTATCAATTTGTGGATCATCAAATTGTCACCATTGGGGGCAAATTTTTCCTAACACTTAATGTATATGTATATTTTCAAGGGAGCCAAGTAAGTGTTTGTATTTTTTTAGCAGAAAAATGTTTGTATAATACATCAAATAACTCACTAACTTCTATAATTTGTTTAATTACACTTTTATTCTGTTATTTAAATTATATGACTTTATTTATCTACAACTAATTTTTATTATTAATAAAAAAATTTAATTAATTTTTAAAATAATATATAATTAGTCAATACATTACAATAAAATTATTAAATAAAAACTAAATTTAGTAAAAAATATATATTTAGTCATTGTATTGACTAAATTATATATTATTTGAGTTGAGAGACTGGATAAATTATTTGTATATAAAATAGTTTCTATTATTCTTGGAACCAGGAGTTCTTTATGGTTGGGATAAATTCATTTGATCTTCGTCTATTCCGCCTTCCAAAACTCTAGTATTATGAAAAAAATTTCATTAACGACTTCCTACATATCAACATATTCAAAATAAAGGTTAGGTTTGCATATATGTTTTGTGTGTACGCTTTGTGAAAAGCATGAGAAATCTATTTAACATTTATTTTTTGAATGTTCTAATTCTTGGAACCAAGAGTTCTCTGTGGTTGGGATAAATCCATTTGGTCTTTATCTATTCCGTCTTCCAAAACTCTAGTACTCTGGAAAGTTTTTCATGGGCGGCTTCCTACGTATCAACATATTCAGAATAAAAGTTTGCATATATGTTTTATGTGTATGCTTTGTGAAAAGCATGATGAATCTATTCAGGATTTATTTTTTGAATGTTCTAATACTTTGCATATTTGGAGTTGTGTTCGACAGATTTTTCTTACTTCTCATCTTTTTAATAAAGATGATCTTCTTTCTTTTATTAAGAGTGATGGTAGTCCTTTGGTTAAATTAATTAAGCTTGTTGTGATAACTTTTTCTATTTGGATGACATGATGAACGAGGAATTATGCTAGATTTCATTATAAAATTGAGGTTTCTAAGGCTATTTCGATAAATAAAGATTTAACTTGTCTAGTGGTAAATTCGTCTAAAGCTTCAATGAAGAATGATATGTTGGATTTCAATGTGATTAAGTTTTTTGGTATTAATACTCGTAGTGGTAAAGTTCTTCGTCCTCTTCCTGTTAAATGGGAGTTTCCTTCACCCGACTGGGTTAAAATTAACATCGATGGGGCTGCTAGGGGTATCATGGTCTTGCTACTTATGGAGGTATTTTCCCTAGGAGTATGAGTGAGTTTATTGGTGTTTTCTCTACATTTCTTGAAGTTCAGACTGCTATGGTTGTTGAGTTTTATGGAGTTACATGTTATGGAAGAAGCTCAAAAGATGGGGTTTACTAATGTCTGGCTTGAAAGTGATTTTTCCTTGGTTTCTACTGCGTTTTGTTGCTAGGACTAATGTTCTGTGAATGCTTCGTAATCGATGAAATACTTTTCTTAATTATTGTGGGAAAATTAGGTTTAGGGTTACTCAAATTTTTCATGAAGGAAATACGTGTGTTGATAAGTTGACTTATTTAGGATTTATTCATAGAGAATCATTTCATTGGTATAAGAGGCTTCCATCTAGTGTATTCTTATAATTCTTTATGAATAGGTATAGTCTACTTATGTATCATTTTTGTTAACATATGAGTTTTGACCTAGTATTCCATATTTTTGTATTTTTTATAATAATACTTTTTTCATGTGATGACATATGATTATTGTTACTTGAGGTGTTAGCCTAGCTGAGATGTCAAGTTGCATTGATGTCTAACATAAAAACTTTATAAAAAAGAATAGTTTATACTATTATTAAATATATAAATTGGTATATAATTAACTTTGATAGTTAAAGCTTTGATAACTAATTAATGCCAATGTTGAAGCTACCAATTGTTTAGATTATAAAGTTGATAGTTAAAACTTTGATAACTAATTAGTTATCAATTAGTAACCTTTTGTTTTTAAAATTGATTTTTATTTAATAATTTTTTTATAGTGATATAGTAACTAATTATTTTTTATCTTTAAAGTTTTATTTAATAATTTTTTTTAAATGTATAAAAAAAAATTTAACTTTAAAATAATTTTATTTTTCATTTTCTTTTTCCGGAACTTATTGACAATTTTATTTAAATTTGTTGATTAAATTTATTTATTAACATGTAAATTTAAATTACTTTGGTTAGTTTATGGTATTGACTATTTTCGTTTCTATCCTTAATATTGCAATACATTTCTTCTGTTATATTCTTTTAATTATTTTATATTACCCTTTCTAAATATTTTAACACACTTTTTTATTATTTTAATTTTTAGTAAAACATTTTATATTTATAAAATTTTATTGTAATTTGAAATTAATAAAATACCGAAAAACGTTTTCTGTCTAAAAAATTTAAATTGAATTTATACAATGAATTATATTATAATTTTCACTACAAGAAAAATTTAATTTATCTACGGAAGAATTTCGTAGGTAACAGTCAAAATTCGTAGGTAAATCAGTATTATCTATGGAAAAATAATTTATATGTAATCTGGGAGTAGGTAATTTACCTACGAACAGAGGTGTCTGTGGATAACGCACACAGTAATTACCCACTAATTTCAGTCCGTAGATAATACTCATCCACTACAGTCCGTAGATAATTCAATATACTTTATATTATAGGACAAAACATCATTAACATTTTATTTTATGATTTTTTGAATTTCTTTTAAGTAACATGTTGACTAGGATGTATCATTTGGAATTTATCTAACTTTTTTATTTTAAAAAAAGCAGTTAAATAATTAAAATTAAAAGTAATAATTTTCAACACTTAAAAGATAAATACAAAATAAATAAATAAAAATAAAAAAAATAAAATAATATATATATATATATATATATATATATATATATATATATATATATTAGGTGAAGTGATAAGAGAGTCTCTCAAATAATCCAATTAGAAAGTGCAAAGAATTATTGGCATGATTCTTTTCCAATGGGTAGAATCCTAATTTCAATAGGCAAAAGCAGTTGTTAGTCCCAATGAATGGATTCATAATAGCAAATAGGAGTGAGAATGTTATTTTTTAAATTATTAATTAATTATAGTGGGGCTAATTTCTTTAATTGAGTTAACTTTATCCTAGTCAGGATTAATTTAATGTCATTGGTCTGTTAAAAATAATAATTAAAAAATAGGAAATATAGATGAAAAAATATAAAAGATGGTTTTATTGATCACTTATTGTGTGGTAATTGTTTTCGTAGTAAAATTTTACTATTAAAATGATAAAATTAGGGAAATTCGATAAATAACTTCAAAAGTTAAAAATATAAATTATGCAACATAAAATTGGATAAAAGATAGTTTTTTTTTGGTTTGGTTTCTCATGTCTAAATATAACATCTGAACCAATTTAACCGTGTTTATATTTTTTAAAATTTGATTACCTAAATTAAAATTATAAAAATTATAACCTTGCAGTATTATACAGCATAAAAATATTTTTAAATAATATATATGGAAATGAATGTGAATTTCGTGTGTTAAATTCGAATAAATGTCATAAATTTATAATTTTAAAATTGAAACTAAGAATTTTTTTTTTCAATGCAGGTATTTATATTTATGACATATCTTCTGCTAAATTCATAAAGATGAGACTCAACCAATCATTCAAACTGAGAATAAGGATTCTATCCATTTTAAGATTTAGAGACTTGACACCACTTTCATGGCTGTCTGCAGAGGACTGCACTTTAACACTCCAGTTGTACTAAAATAATTTTATCTCAAGTGTCTTATTTTTAAAATACCACTTTAAAGAAAATAAAATATTTAATAGAGTATTTCACTATTTTATATTATTTTTAAAATATTTTTACAATTTTAAATTAAGATTATATAAATTTTCTTAATATTTTATTTAATTGTAATGAAAATATATTTTTTACGTAAATTTTTTATTTATTTTTTATGACATGTTAGCCATTGTAAAGGGAATGTCTTGTTTTAATCGCAAAACTCTATTTATTTATAAATAAATAATTTTTTTCTTTTTCGACAAGTTAATGTTTTGACGTTTTCATTACTATGAGTGAATATTAAAATATTTTGATAAAAAAAGAAGCTAAAACAATAAAAAAATACCATAAGAAATAATACTTGTTTATAATATTTTACAAAGAAATAAAATAAAACTTATTCTTTAGTGTACAAACACTTTAAGTAGAAGTTAGCTTAAAGAATAGAATAAATCATGGTTTAGTTCACTCTTTATCTCTTTATTCCATTTCATTTTAAATTCATGAATTATAAAATAAAATCTATATATTTTGCTCCATCTTTTTGTCCCATAAGTCTAATATTTTGTGCTTACTTGCATACTTTTCTGAAACAGATTATGACTGTAAAGTGTAGAAGGGTTACCTTTGCCAGCAAAAATGCATAGGATGTAACCATTGGAACATAATGGAATCTCCTCCAACAAAGACAGATAAAAGTACAACTTCCAAAAATCTAACTTTTCACTTTGCATTTTGTATGAAACATCATCTTAACTAAGAACAACTTCCATACTAGGAAACTTGGACACCACTCCATAAATTGTAACTATATTTATTCGTATAAACCCTCAGTGTTCTTTAAGAAACCTTTTTTTTCCTATTAATAATATCTACAATCTTCTGATATATAAAAATGACCTACATCATAAGCTGTTTTGTAAAATTGGTTTAAGCATCTTTGCTATGTGACTCAGTGAGTGAGGATAAACTTACATGCTAAAATTTCAGTATTCAAATTTTCATTTTGAAGATTAGTTCCACAGAAAGCCACAAACAAGAGGAATAAACTTTGATCGAAAGTAAAATATGATGAGTTAATACAAATATTAACATTACTGTTATTTAATAATAAATGTTTTAAAAATCCGAGATAAAATCAATTTAAAGAGTAATCTTAATCTTAAAAATATTTTTTTTAAAGATAAGTTAAGTTAAAATTCATTTTTAATATGTATCCTAATAATAGTTGTTATTGTTAGTATATTATGTGTCTATTGTTCTTGTATACAAGGTTAAGGATTATTGTTCTTGTATACAAGGTTAAGGATAATTTTGTTGAACAATTGATTTTTCCTCTTCGATTGTCCTTCATTTTTTTTTCCTTTTCTCGTTTTTAAGTCTCAAGTTTTGGCTTTCAGTCGAGGTATGGTAAACGATACTCTGAAGTTTAAGTAAGTGTCATGGTATTTGTTGTGTAATAAATGTTGGATTGATTACTTTGTTTTTGTTTGATGCACTTATTTATACAGTTGTTATGTGCTATATTATTGATGAACCATATTTAATGTGTATATATAATCAAAAAAATGAAAATACCTAATTTGTTGCATATTTATTTTACCTTAAGATTTTTATTTTTAGTTGGTTGGACAACCTTCATTACCGTTAGATCTACTCTTGGACTATCCCTAAATATTTAATTTCAAACTCAAGATTAGATATTTCAATGTATGAAAATCATTTAGGGATGTTAAATTAATTAAAGATAAAATCAATTTTCAATATATAAATAGAAACAATTTTACCTATTTTTTTAATTTATGATAATAAATTAAGTTTAATTCATAATAAAGAGTAAAAAGTAAGCAATATCGTATAAATTTAGATTTTTTTTTCTAAAATGGAGGTGTAATTAGTACGTTGTGAAGTGTTAAATAAGTTGTATCATATGAGTGAATGAAACCAAAAATGGTTCGCTCCAGAAATTTCCTGAAGTAACATTACATGACTCAAAAAGCATGTTTGGACAATGAACAGCCATTTCTTGTTTGGTTCCATCAATTCGTAACAGTGAAACATGTTAAAACTACAAAAAAGAATGCAATATTATAATACATTTAGGTTAAAATGTAAATGTGAAATATTAGAATAACACTGGACAAAAACAATATACGTAAACAAAAGGATGAACTTTGACGCTCTCACAGCAAGTACAATGCTTAAAAATGTAAATCCTTAACCGTAACGTAAAACTTTCATCATAACCCATTTTACGTGTACTGAATGTGTGGCTCTCAAATTTGAAGTGGAATGTTACATTATTATTATTATAATTATTATAATTATTATTATTATTATTATTATTATTAGGAGAAAAAGATAAAAAGAAATTAAGTAAGATAGTTGGAAAAGGAGAAACAAGTGGCATCTCTTTGAGTGGCAGTAAGGTGTAAGGTCATTCGCATCATTCTGAAACCTTTTTCAGATAAGCTGTCCCTTTAGTACATAATAAATTGGAATAAATTGCATTTATTTTTTTCTTTTAATTTTCTGTGCTATTATTTCTACATTTTACATACTTTAAACAATATTTCTTATAATTCATATTAACATTTGTTCCAACTTTATGATTTCATTAATGGGTTTGGATTGATGTAGAGATGTGAAAAAGAAAAAAAAAAGTGGATAAGTGAGGAGGTGTAAGATTGTTTGGATTGAAGGATGATAGAGTAAATTTGTGAAGATGATTTATTGAAATTTGAATTTATTTATTTTAAAAATTATTTTAAAGGTATAAAATGTAAGTTTACAAATTTACTCTTGTTATTAAAAAATATTTTAATAATGAGTTATGATATATTTTGTTGTGTAGGTTTGAGTTTTTTTTAATATATATTATTCATAATTACTCTTATTTTATAATAAAAAATAATTTTGTTTTAAATTGAAATAAATTTATTAAATATATTAAGATTTATGAAAATAATATTTATTATTATATATATTTGTTAATTTATATAAATATATATGTTTTGTTTACATTATAACTTTATTTTATTATTTTTATTATTTATAATTATATGTTGTTATTAATAGTATAATTAAATATTTTTTGAATTATTAAATAAATGTATCTAATATTTAATTTTGTATATTGTATATATATATAATTATATTCTTTCAAATAACAACAATATATACCACATGAATTTATACAATCAAGGGTATTCAACAAGTTGTATTAAGTATATCCTACTAAAGACTCACATATGATTAAATACATAAAACTTAGATTTACAAATAAACCTAATAGAATGGATTAGGGTTAGCTCATTACAACTCAAATCGTGTATGTTATGGTGTGCAATAACTCATAGGGTAAGTTCAATACAACTCAAATTGTGCATCCAAAAAATCTCAAATAAGTTCAATACAACCTAAGTCGTACATCAACATATGTCATAGTGTGCAAGAACTCCCCCCCTTAACTTTTCACCACATGATATATTAGTTTATATGACTTAGATCATCAGTGAAGTAAAATGTTATTTGTTACGACATAAGTGTCAATACTTAAAACACAAATCAAATAATAGTTACACATATAATCCCAAATATATGACCACAAATTCATACAAATTTTATTAATCTCAATAAGTATCATCATCCAATATAACTCATTTAAACAAAAATACAAAAATCAATTATATTTACAACTTAATATTCATTTTCCTTTTAAAATAAACATTCATATACAATTCAATCCATTGAAGAGTTAAGAAGAAAAAAAGAAAGAATATATATATATATATATATATATATATATATTAAGCAAAAATTTGGCAGGGTATGTTGATTTTCAATGTTGTTTTCTCTTTAGTGACAATTTATTCACTTGAGCAAAAACAGAGCTAAAAGCAAGGTTGAATTTAACGTTATTTATGCTTTAGACTCCGTTTGTTTCTGAGAGTGGAAAAACGCCTATTTACTATACATTTAAAAAACAAGAAAATCGAGAATTCTTTTGCATTTAAAACTTTATTCGCAAATGTGCGAAGAAAGTTATATATATATATATATTTAATTAATTAATATTAATTTACTGTTTTACCCATTTATTTTAAATTAAAATTATTATTATTTTTATTTAAAAAGAATTATAATTTAAATATAAAAAATATAATTAAAATTATATAATAAAATAATTTATGATAAATCATATTATATATAATAAATTATAAATATAAATAATAATAAAAAATATTTTGTAATAATAAAAAAATAAATTTATATAATAATTATATTAATTACGAAAGAGTAAAGATAAAAATAATAATGTTATTTAATATAAAAATAAATTTTTATCAAATATTTATAATTATAAATATTTAAATAATATTTTAGTTAAAAATAATTATAATTTATAAATAAATCAATCAAATTATTTTTTTTAATAATTTTAAAATATAAGGATAAATTTGTAAACTTATATTTTTATCAATTAAAAAAAATATAATTTTAATCACCCCCATCACATCACTCACAAACTTTCATAAACTTTTCCTACACTTTCCACTCTATTTATCTTAATCCAAGCATTATAACTTTCTTTACATTTTCCTTTCAAACCATCTCAAATTCACTCTCTAATCCAAACAAAGCATTAGTGAGAATTGACTCGCATGAATGAAAATATCAGAAAATCAACTTCATCAACATAATCAAATCTACTTTCATATTTTTTAAAAAAATTATTCTAATAATACAATTTCTAAACAATTCAAAATCATGATTTGTTAAAACATCATCCTTCATTCCTTTCAATTCAATCTTAATCATTCAAACTCATAAACTCATCAAAACAATAAAAAACTCAATTTAGTAAAAACTTTATACTTTATCATGTATAATCAAGTTACTAGATTAATTTCTCATCCAAATCATCTATCCTAAGGTTCTATTAAAAATATAAATAATTTCCCTATCTAAAATTTCTTATTCTAAGAAAATTTTGTATCAAGGAAGAAAATTCCTCAAAATCTAGATACCTAGAACAAGGTATCTAAACATCACCAAATTTCAGTATTAACTCAACGAAATTGAGATGATCACTTTTAACAACTAACCCATCCTGAAGGCAACATCATAAGAAAAATAAGAGAAACAAAATCTTTAATAAATAAGAACTTATTATGTTTAAAGACCTTAACAGGTAGAAATGACCTCTGACTCTTAGCTAATATAGAGTATTATCAAATTATGAAAGAAATGAGATTTGAAAAAAAAAAATCAGAAAAAACATAAAAAAAAAATAAAAATTGTTGAGGTGGAAAGTGAGAGAAAAGAAAGTGAGAATTAGCGAAGAAAACTCAAATATTAAATAATGCTTTTATTATTTATTTTAAGTATTTTTTTATCACTAACTCGTATGAATCATTTAATAAACTTATGCGCCCAATAATTTATTTCACCAACAAAGGTCGATGATAAATCTTAATGTATATTAATTACCTATACATTTCCTAAAATAACACATAATTGGAAACATACTATATTAAATTCATTTATAACATATAAAAATATTTACATAGTTTTAAAATTACGAAATATGAATTATATTATAATTGCTTTGAACCATAATTTTTAATAATAACATTTTTTGCACAAAGTGTCTACCAGTTTTGTCTGGGAATAATTTCTATCGAGTAACCTGACCATTTCTAGCTATTTCATCTATCTCAATCACATTTTTTTATTTACAATACTCAATTTACTAAAACATGTTTTATGAGTATTAATAATTAAACGATATTTTTAAATACATGGTTAAAATTAAAGATAATTTTTTTTAAAAAAATAATACTTAAGATATTGTGTGTAAGGGAGGTGTGTGATAAATACATAGAGATTATATATATATATATATATATATATATATTCATATCTCATTTAATAAGTTCAATATATATATTAAAGTTAACGAATATAATATTAATTGAATATATTTTATAAATGACATCATAATTTTATGATTTAATAACTTTCTCTCATAATCTATATATGTGAATGAATTAGTACATAATTCTTTAAATTTTGGTGGTTTAAAGTTGAAATTATGGGTAGACTTAGACAAATTGAGTAGACTCGAACAAAAACACTCAATTAGATAGACACGTTTATTTGTAATAGTTATTTTATTTAATAACAGTACATTATTTTGTGTATGTTCAAATAAAAACTACATGTTTAATAAATTTGTATTCTATTTATTAATTTAACAAATATAATATACTTACCAAATACAATATTTAATAATATTATTGAATTAATTATATTTAATAAGTACATTAATTATATTTAATAATTACATTAATAAATATTTGCATTATATAAATGGCAAATAAAGTTATTTTTGTAAATAATACCTAAAAGGATTAAATACTTAATTTATGAGTAAAAATTATTACACTTTCTAAGAGATAGGTGTAATGTTTTAAATATAATTTGAAAAGGTTTAAGTAGTGTCAATGTAATATGTTCTTTATTATATATTTAAATTGCTTTGTAGTCTTAAAACTCTTACAAGTAGCTGCAGGGTAAAGTTGTTGTTGCTGCTATTGGATTTACTCCGCCATCAATCACTGCACTTGCACGTATGTAACGCACTTTTTTGTACTTATTTTCTATTATTATACTTATCTATGTTACATGAAAACTCCTTAATCATTCTTTTAGAGGTGATTGACCCAAACTTAATGTTCTTAGTTTATAGTTAGTTAAACTAATTGTATTATGTTGTCTGCTGTATGTTGTATAAATATTCAATTTGCACCTTATTTTTGTTCTCTTCTCAATATATGTTCTTACATATAAATTAACTAATCTAATATGAGAGATTATGTTGAAAATTCTACATTAAATAAAAATAAAAACATTTATAATATATAAGCATATAGAACATGATCGTATAAACTAATTTTATGAGATTAAATTAAATTAATGTTTAAATCTTAATCATTTCATGAGATTAAATTAAATTTAATGTTTAAATTTTAATCATAGAATTTTTGGTTGCAAGAACAAGTCTTATACATTAATAATTTTTTCTTATGTCTTGTTGAAGGCATGTCCTAAAGGAATATGTTTGAACCTTAAAAACCGGTTCCAACAAATCAGTGGACATTTCACATATCAATTCAGAGAAATTGGTTCATGCACCCCACCCCATGATTGCTTTTTGACACCTTTCCATTAAAGTAATAAAATAATAAAATAATAAAAATAACTTATCAATGTTGTTACATTTTACAAAAAGTGTTATTCAGTCTAACAAAAAAAATTCTGAATTGTAATATCTAGAATTAGTATTTAACTATTTCAAATTATTTATTTTGGAACACTTCATATAAACCCATCATTATATAATAGTATTTCTAGAAATAATGTTTCATAAATGTAAATACTAATTGTACATAAAAATAAAATGACACAAAAATAAAGAGGAAGAAAAGGGAAGGGAAGATAGTGGATTGGTGACAAAAAGAAATATGTGAGATTTGTGAAAATATATGATATAATATATATATATATATATATATATATATATATATATATATATATATTCTGGAAAAGCATTTTTTGAAAATGTGATTATGTAATGATAAATTTACGGAATATTTTGGAACGAATAATATGAAGTAATTATTTTGGATTATGTATTTTAAAGTTTATTCTAGATTCTTCATTTAGAAATCAATTTTTTTCTGAAATATTTCTGGAAGCCTTTTATTGTAATTTAGATAATATTTTTGAAAAATGTGAAGATTTTAAAAGGTTAGTTTTATTATTTTAGTATAACAGGAGGTGTATGAAGTAGTTTTAGAGTGTAAGGAAGAATGGTCTGATAGAAAGAAATTGATTTGTTATTCACAAGTTTTATTACATGTTACTCAACTCGTTTACCAATTTGAAATTTATGTGTAGTCGTGTTTATGGAGGAATTCAACATTTTTCTAAAAATGTTCAATAAGATAATATATGTTGTTTTCTTCTCTTATGAACTTAATGATAGATTCTCTAAAGTTATAGGTTAAATATTTAAAGTTTTTTCTTTAGCTTTACAAGATGAAAAAACATTATGAGTTGAGTGTTTCATAATCTTTTTTCATATAATTCCAAGTTGTTTATGGTCTTAAATTTACGCCAATAAAACATTATTGGGCATGTTATTAACAAGTCTACAATATTTATGATTTTTTCCGTCGTGAGATATAATAAATTCAAAACCAGTTATACATTTCCCATCAAATCAAATTCAAGTCAAATCAAATAAGATTAACAACTTACTAACAAAACTAGTCACAACTCCTATCTTTCATTATCTTTAATTCAAGTTGAGCATTAGAGACATATAAGTTGTATTGAGAGAGTATTAACTCATTGTACTTAGTTTATAGTTAGTTAGAACTAATTTTGTTATATTTTAGTTAGCTTAAAGTTAATTACAACTAATTCAATTATATTGGATAGTTTGTTAGCCAACATAGTTAGTCTTATATGTTGGATAAATACTTAGTTTGTACTTTATTTAGTATTTCTAATCAATAAAACCAAAGTGATTTTCTTCTATGTTTCAATATCCTGCACACAAATTTCAAATATGAACAATGTGTTTTTCTAACAGAGAGAGACCTAAGCAACTATCATGATGGTAAGAAAATTGACTTGAAGTTCCCTAATCATTTAATTGAACTGTGTAAGCATAAGTAGGAGAAGAATGTACAGAATTTAGGATTTGTTACTTGCTTGGAAGTTCTAAGTTGTAAAATATGCTACAAGAACACCACCTAAATTATAGCAGAATGATTGCTGATTAATATACTAATTTGTGCAAAAATCTCAATATATGCTACAATTCTACAGCCATGTATTTATCCCAAAATGGCAAACTGATTCTAAAATTGAAAACTTGTGATAAAACTCAATTCTAGCTTTTCTTGCTTCATTCTGATGTTTTCTTTGTGCCTTATAACTACAGAGTGACTAGTCAATTTGGGAGAATGCAGTTTCAAAGACAGCTGAGAATATAGAGAGGTGTTTTGCGTGAATTGAGATTAAGCCCCACATTCTGTAAAGTTGTGGAATGCTCATATCTTTAACATGTTTTTAACAAATTACATCCTTTTGCATGCAGAATCTCATGAGGCTAACCAATCATTTTAATTGTCCTCATAGTTTGTTACTGACACATTGGACGTACTATTTGTGTAAATTAAAGCTGCTCTAACTTTCTGCTCTCGTTTCCCTTTTTCCTGCCCAAAAGCATCAGGCTCCACAATGAGAGTTGCTATTGTCACAAGAGCAAACCAATTTTTCATTGAAGTTGGTGCCCAAGAAACAGTTCTAGCAATCAAGAGGAAAATAGAGCAACTTCATGGGGTTCCAGTGGCTTCACAAGTCCTTTCAGTTACTGGGTGGGAACTAGTTGATGGATTAGACATGGATGATTATCCAATAGTCACTGAAGGTACAAAAATTGACCTCACCATCAAACCAGTAGAGCCACACCCTAACAAAATGCAAATCACAGTGAAATTTTCAGCTAAAAAGCTCAACATTGAGGTGGACAGAACTGACACTGTTCGCAGCTTGAAGGAAAAAATTCACATTCTTGATAGCACCCCCATCAAAAGAATGACACTCTACTTTTCAGGGACTGAACTGGATGAAGATTTTAGAACCTTAAGTGAATATAGCATTCGGGAATTTTCTGAAATTGTTGTGTTCCTCAAGACCATGAATCGATCAAGAGATGAACCTCCCACAAGGAAGTTAAGCTTGGTGGTACAAACTTCCTCTAGCTTGCTTAATGCAGCCACCATTCCATTGGAGATGAGGGATGCAAACACAGTGAATGACTTGAAGCAGTTACTGATAAGCAGAAAGATTCTGCCTGCTGATGACTATTTGTTTATACACAGGCAGAGGATCATGCGTGATAGTTGTAGCCTCAGGTGGCATGGAGTTGAAAATGGAGACTGTCTCTATGTGTTTAAGGGGACAGTTAGCAGTAGTGGATATGCATGAACATAATCCTAGGTATACTAACTATAAAGTGTTGAAACTTTTTTTACATTATCAGTTTCATGCATCAGAGTTAAAAGACTAAACAACATTATTTTACTTAGTGTGCTTGTTATGTCTTTTGAAAGAATCTGTCATTTCTTGATACCGTTTGCTACTTTCACCAATTTACATAAATCACATTCACTTGGTTAACTAACAGCAACAGCAACAGATAGCATAAGTAGCATCAGTGATCATATTGAAAGAAAAAACATCAGAGAAAAGTCATTATTTAATAAATGTTTAATCAGATTTTTACAACTTTAGAATTCAAATTTTCTTTTAAAATTGATTAAATGAATGATAATAGCTAACACAGACAACCTCAGAATAGTAGAGCTTGAAGTGCAATATTGGTTGGCTTTGCTTGTTTATTATTTGTTAAGGAGAATCACTGAATTTTGTGGGAATCTCTGCCATTAAATTGAGTACAAAATGACGAAATAAACGAATAATGAGCGGCCAATCTGAAGTGGCTGCTACCATTTTTAACAATTTAGGCTTCTCTTCTACGAAAAATATCTTTGAGGACAAAATAAAGAAAATCAGAATGAAGACAAAATAAAAAAATTTCTCGTATGTTCAGATGCAACCACTATAATTAAGAAGAATAAATATCAAGATAAAATAGTTAAATTTAACACATAATATTTCGTCGAGATGAAATGAAACAAACATTAGTATTATTTTATTTTTTATTATCAGAATTCTCATACACGTTTTGGCGATCTCTTGAGTTCATATTTGTATATCATTATTCTTCCAAAATAACATGCATTAATCATTCGTCAAATTCTTCCTACACCCAATTTTTCTGAATATGCACTTTATACACTTTTAAGTTTCCAAAATGTCTTTTATTTTAAAAATGAAAATCCAGAACTAAAAATTTTTATTATGAAAAAATAATTCAAAATAAATTATCGTGTTCTGGAAATAAAATTATGAAATAAAATTTGAAAATTAAAATCTCATTTTTCTAATAATGTCATTTTCCAAGAAACAAAATCTAAAAACGTATTCTAGAAAAAGAATTCTAAAATTTAGGAAAGTGTTCCAAAAATCAAAATCTAGAAAAGTATTGTGAAAAGAAAATTCTAGAATGTATTTTTATCCACATTATCTTTTATTTAAAGATATTTTTGTCATTTCACATAAAAATGGGTAGATAGAAGTCCAATTACAAAGTTTCTTTTCTTTTACCTTCATTAAACTTATTACCAAACCAATCTTAGAATTGCAAACATCAGTGTACAATAAAAACTGGCAAATGGCAACTGATTAATAGGAACTGAATGATGGGATAAATCTAGGCTAAATGAGATGTGTAATCTAAACTATAAAAACAAATTATTTTTGAAAAGCAAAACAAATACTCCTTTGATCCTTAGTACAAGACAAATGTTAGAAGAAATCAATGGTAAATTTATTTTGCATTTTATAATTTTTATGAAATATTAGATTTATCATAAGTTTTTTTCTTAATGGATAACAAGATAATTTTAAAAGTAATTACTAATGAGAAGAAATTTGATACATTAATAACATTTTTTTAACAAATTTAACTGAATTAATTAATTTTATTGATATGTTAAAAATTACTTTATAATAAAAATAAATAAAGTACAATATAGAATAAAATGGAAAAAAGCATTAACAACATTTTTTTCCATTCACTTACCGTGATTGTGTTAGACTGGGCCCATACACAAGCACAAGACCAAAAAGACAACCCAATTGGATGAAAAACTTTATAATAGGATAAACTCATGTGTCTTTAGGAAATGTCTGTCATTTTATTATTATTATGTTTTTTATTATTGAAAGGTTTTGTAAGGCTCATGACCCTTTTTTACCCTTATAGGGGACTAAGTAATATGAAAGAAGGCAGAGAAGTTTTTGGTAAACCTTAGTTTTAGAATAGCAGTAGCAAAAGCCTAACAATTTGGTACTTTCATTGTTCCTACCATGGCCCCCCAACCTCCATCAAAAGATCTGAACGAGGCATTAGCCAACATCCAAACAAATCTCACCGACATCCAAAGCCAACTGGCAGAAAACACTAGCATACAATCTACCTTAGAGGCTCAGAATGACCACCTTCACTCTACCTTCACGTCCATCCTGGATCAGGTTGCTCTCTTGACTCAAACGGAGACTAAAATTCCACACATGAACCAGCAAAGTAGCCCTCATTCCAATCACTCAAACCAGCAACCATCCACCACCCCTTCCATACGACCACCAACACTCAACCTATCCTTCTTTGATGGTACAAATCCACTGGATTGACTTTTTCAAGCAGACCAATATTTCTCCTTCTATCAAATCCCCCTGGACCAACGCATTCCTATGGTGGAATTTCATATGCAGGGAGACACTCTCTCATGGTTTAAATGGCTACACAATAACCACCTACTCACAGATTGACAATCCTTCACAAGGGCTTTGAAGCTTCCTTTTAGATGACCCATAACTCCTAGCTGAACCCAAGGAGGAGATTTCCCCCACACATGACCACACCAACACTATTCACTTCCACCTTTCACCTCAAGTCCTATCTGGTACTATTTCCCCAAAAACCCTTAAATTCACAGGTTTAATTCATCACCTCCCTGTTACCGTCCTTATTGACTCGGGAAGCTCCCAGAACATTCTTCAACCATGTATTGCCCACCATTTAAACTTAGCCATATCCCCTAACCCACCCCTCTCGGTAATGGTTGGAAATGCGTTCATTAAGTGTCAGGGTATTTGTCCATTGGTGGGCATATCTCTCCAGAACTTTACCTTCACTATTCCCTTTCACCTTCTTCCCATTGAAGGTGCGGATGTTGTTTTGGGCGTGGAATGGTTGAGCACGCTAGGGTCCATCCAAGCAGATTTCTCAATCCCCAGCGTAGAGTTTACCCATAACAACCAACATATTACGTTGCAAGCCACCCACTCACCCAACCCATCAGCTACCACTTATCACCAATTTTGCCACTATCTATCCAATAACTCTATTTCCTCTTTACACCTTCTATCGGTGGACACCCAACACCGCTCCCATACAACCTTAGCCACTACCATTGATAATCCTGCATCCCCTTTATCCCACCTACCCTCACCCATCAAATCCCTTCTTCAGGAATACCAATGTATCTTTCAAAAACCTAGAGGGTTACCTCCACAGAGACCACATGAGCACCATATTCCCCTGTTATCTAATACCCCACCAATCAAAGTGAAACCATACCGCTACCCACATCACCACAAGTAAGTTATTACAACATTGATCTCAGAAATGTTGCAAGAGGGCATTATTCAACCCAGTACAAGCCCATTCTCTTCATCGGTGCTCTTAATAAAAAAAAGATGGAACATGGCGTTTCTGTGTGGATTACAGAGCCTTAAATGCAGCCACCATTCGTGACCACTTTCCCATTCCCACAATTGATGAACTGCTCGATGAGTTAGGCTCAACTACTGTTTTTACTAAAATAGACCTACACTCAGGGTACCACCAAATACTGCTTCTCCCAGAAGACACTCACAAAACAGCGTTCCGCACTATAGATGGCCACTATGAATTCTTAGTCATGCCATTTGGTTTAACTAACGCTCCTTCTACTTTTTAGGCAGCAATGAATGATCTTCTCAGACCATACCTCCGCCGGTTTGTCTTAGTTTTTTTTATGATATTTTGATTTATAGTCCAAGTTTGCAGGACCATATTGCTCACCTACAAACTATATTGGAAGTGCTACACACTCAACAATTTTTTGCCAAGCTTTCCAAATGCAGTTTCGCAACCGCGGAAGTTAGTTACTTGGGTCACATTATTTCTGCTCAGGGAGTCCAACCAGACCCAGAGAAGGTCAAAGCCATACACGATTGGCCTCAACCACGATCACTCACGGAATTACGGGGTTTCCTCGGCCTCATTGGATTTTACAGGAAATTCATAAATCACTACGCCACTCTCGCCGCTCCTCTCACCGACTTATTACAACACCACAAATTTACATGGACTGAGCTCGCGCAACAAGCATTCAAAAAATTAAAATTACAGATGAAGACAATGCCTACACTACACCTTCCAGATTTTAAGCTGCCTTTGTGCTCGAAACAGATGCCTCAGCAGTTGTCATAGGAGCCGTCCTTAGCCAATCAGGACAACCACTGGCTTTTTTCAGCAAAAAGATGAATCCCAAGCTCCAAGCTTCCTCCGTATATGTTCAGGAGATGTATGCCATAACAGAATCAGTAAAAAAATGGCGTCAATACCTCATAGGACAACATTTCAGAATCATAACAGATCAAAAGAGCCTAAACACACTCCTCTCCCAAACCATTCAAACCCCAGAACAACAGAAATGGACTGATAAATTGCAGGGATATGATTTTCAAATTATTTACCAACCTGGGAAGGAAAATGTCGTGGTTGATGCTCTTTCAAGGCAAGGTCAGGATTCCACTCTCATACTGCTTGCAGTGTCGTCCCCAATCCCGCAACTTATTCAAGAACTCCAAACTTTTTTGCCACCACAAAAGGCCAGGAAGTGGTCCACGCTTGCACAAGCAGTCAACAACAGCCAGACCTGTTCTCCACTAGCCACAGTTTACTCTTTTTTCGCCATCAAATATTCGTGCCAGCATCAACTGATTTCCGTCAGCGCATTATGACAGAGTTTCATGCTTCCCCTTATGGCGGCCATTCCAGCATCAAACCAACCCTCAAACGCATAGCCGCTTCATTCTACTGGCCGAAATGGACTAAAGACGTCCATCGTTTTGTCCAACAATGCTCCATATGCCAAAAAAATAAATATAAGCCAAAAAAATAAATATATGCCAACCAAAACTCAGGGTTTACTGCAACCATTACCAATTCCAAAACAATTATGGGAGGATATATCAATGGATTTTATTACTCACCTTCCAGTCTCAGCCGGACACTCGGTCATTTGGGTCATGTGCGACAGACTCACAAAATATGCGCACTTCATCGCTTTGCCCACACACTTCACGGCCCAACAACTAGCCAAGCGTTTCTCAGTAGAAATTTGTCGCCTCCATGGACTACCAAAAACCATCGTTTCAGATCGCGACCCCTTGTTTGTTAGCACATTCTGGAAGCACCTGTTCAAAGCACAAGGAACAACGTTAAAATTTAGTTCATCATACCATCCCCAAACGGACGGTCAAACAAAGGTACTGAACCGCGGCTTAGAGGCCTACCTGAGATGTTTTGTGGGAAACCAACCAAACAAGTGGTACAAATATCTTCACTTGGCAGAACTTTGGCATAATACAACGTACCATTCGGCTATAAGAACCTCCCCGTTCCATGCGTTGTACGGTCGAAAACCACCCACAGTAGTTGACTTCTTAAGCATCCCAAACGCTGGAACCTCCATCCACGAGACACTATCAGAGCACACCATCATCCTCCACGACCTCGGGGAGCACTTGCGTCGCACACGCCAGCGCATGTGTGACCAAGCTAATCGTCATCGCACAAACCGTAGTTTTGAACCAGGAGACTGGGTGTGGGTACGCCTACAACCCTACCGACAACACTCATTGGAACGACGAACACACCAAAAGCTTGGCCCGCGTTTTTCAGGCCCATACCAGGTCTTATGCCGCATCGGCTCCGTCGCATATGAGCTTCAACTGCCATCGTCGGCGCGAGTCCACCCAGTTTTTCACGTTTCGCTGCTCAGACCTTTCAAAGGACCTGCGGAAGAACACTCGGGTCTTTCTACCAAATCCAAGAACTTGGCACTTCCAACACCACTTAACTCATCTCCCAACCCAAATCAGAACGCTCTGAACTCACCGTACCAGGAAACCAATGAAAACACGCCATGTGTTACACTCACAAATCACACGGACTTAGCTAGCATTGAGCCTCACGCTCACGCGCCCCACCAGCAGGCCATCTCCATGCCTCATAATCACATCAACACGCGTTCTGATAGAATCAACAGCAGTGCGCCACGTGTCCCACTCACAAGCGGTGCAGTTTCCCCACGCCTCGAGCCCCACGTGCACCAGCAAACCCTTCCCACGCCTCTTAATTGCCTGAACACGCTTCCTGACGGAGCCAACAGTAGTGTGCCACGTGTCCCACTCACAGATGGTGCAGCTTCCCCACGCCTCGAGCCCAATGCTAGCACTCCACGCAATACAAACCCTAATCCTGAAGCAACTCAAACGGTGCCCCTTTCTCAAAACCCTAACGCACCAGCAGTAGCAAAAGCCTAACAGATTGTTATTGGTCTTTCTAGTGTTAATATTTCACCACTAAGTCTATTGACATTACTAGGATTATCATATTCGAGATATTAGCTGTTTTGATTTTGGTTGCTTAATCATAAAAAAAGTATATAATAAGAGGGAAAACTAGATGAGTTACAATTGACCTTCGATGTTTAAACATATTTGAACCTATAAACAAACCTTCAATAATAGAAGATAAAGGGACAAGTGTCACCCACTCTCTCTTTCTAAAGTTAATGTTTCAGCTTCAAGTTCATTAACATTGTTAAAATAAGAAGTGGACTTTAAATTTACCTGATATCTTACAACACTGACTCTCATAAAGTAATGTTTACACCAACTTATATATTATCAAATGTTTTTATTTCTAGTTAATACAAAATCTCCAACTATCACATCCATTATGGAAAGATGTCATCCGCAAAAAAAAATGTACAGTTATATCTATCGATGAAAAAATCATCCAAAAAGATTTCAATATTGTTTGTTAGACATGTATATGTATTTTATTACAATCTTATTCCTCGATTTCGACCAGAAGTCATAAACAATAACTAAACTAGTAGATAGTTGATAGTAAACAGGAAATAAACGCTTTTGTTAGGAAAGTATCTCGAGAAATGAGAAATTTCAGTTTTACACAGCCCTTTCAAATTTTTACAGCAATGTACTTGTTACAAACATTTACACAATGCAATATTTCCCGGATGAATTATTATGGACTTGTGATTACTCAAAGGACAAAATTAGTCAAACGAGATAAATAACTGGGATCTTTGATGGAGAAGTAGGACACGAAAATATCTTTTGCTTCCACCTGAGGAGCCGGTCCAATAAGTCCTGCCACATCATATATGTAGAGATTTTGATTTTCTCTGCAGAAATATTTTGGGTGATACGAGATATAGGAACCAAATTTCTAGCTTGCTACATGCAGCAGAAGATTACAGCAAGATAAGAAGAGGCACATGGATTCATAATCAGATATGCTAGACAACCTTGAACTTATGGAAAAAAATTGCAGCTGGAAGTAATGACATGTCAGATTTCGCCCTAAACTGTCACTGACCCAGGCCCTGAGTCCGACCTGACCTACAATTCAACTTACTGTTGCTTTCAAAAGTTTGGTTCTCTAGTGATCCCAAAAAAAATATTATTGGCAGGACCAGACAAACCTTGCAACTTCATCATACAATTATACTTTTTAGGCACAACGGCACCAGCTCTTGAGCACAGATCCAATACAGCTGGAACACGCCCATAAAAGTCTTTCCTTTCATTCACAAGTACAGGAGGATCTTGAGGCCTTCGTCTCCATACCATCTTTGGGGGCACTAAGTTATCCACATTAGCTTTCATCCAAAAGTGAGCTCCTTTCCAACCCTCATACTTGAAAACCCCACAGAGCCTAGCTTTATGGCCAGATGGCCCAACATGAACCTCAGAACAATATTTACAAACTTTTACTGGATAAACCAACAACAACTTCTCCACCCCAGACCTAAGAGTCTCCCAAGCAGTTAATGTTTTATTAGCTGTAGAGGCAAGATCGTCTGGTAACAAATGTTGGGATTCAGGCACACTTTCACTGGCAGCCTCCAAGTTCCAGCTACTTGAATTAAGGTTTTCCTCCTGGAGATCAGCCCCTGCTTGCCAGCACAGCTCAACAACAGCCGGAATGCGATCAAAGTCAAACCTTTCATTGTGCCTAATAACACTTTGGAACATGTAGTTCAGGTGAAATGTTTCAACAGGGACAAGTATATCATTCAAACCACCTTTGATCCACTCATGAACCCGGTTTTTGGCACGATGCTTGTAACCCCAGCAAGTCTGAATTAAATGTCCCTGCTCACCAATATATATCTCTGGACAGAATCTACAAATAAATTATATAAGAGATAAGAATACGACTGCACAAAAGACTTACAATAACAACTTTATCATTTTAAGTAGAAACAACCAAGACGTCGTTACTGACAGCATTTATCATTTATAACCACCAGAAAAAATACAATTGTTTGTTCACATATATTATAGCGAGCTAATGTTATGAATCTTCAGTTCTTTTACCAAGAAAACCTCAGCGTTTTATTCCATCATTTTACTATTTCAATGGATATTTAAACCAACAAAAAAAAGGATAAAAACAAGTCCTGTGTTAATCAATGATTGTATGAACAAGATTACAAATTTATTTGATGACATATCAGTGCAGAAGAAGCTGCCTAATGCAAAAGCACCCACATCAAATTTAGAGTAACAGTCCCGAATACTAGAACTAAAATAAAATCGAGTTGCATGGTCCTTGTTGTTAACATCCATTTTCAATATCAAATTTATACGACAAAAGCTTTCAACTTGATCCCTATAAATATTCAATAGTTTTGAAATTCACTCACCTCGTTTTTGTCATTATAAGAAAGTAAAGTCATGGAGTTACAATAAAGCACGAGTGCCAAATTAAAAAATAACCATAATCACATTTAAGAACCAAAGAAACTGCTTAATGTTCTTCTTTTTTTGTCTGATTTGTAACACTCAAATTCAAATTAAGCTCTAATATAAAACCAACAAATTGGAAATATTCTACTAGTATCAGATCAGATCAGCACTAAATAAGAAAAAGGAATTTATTTAAAATACACTAATAGTGTAAAGACTTTTTAAAATGTCATCAAATGTTGACAGGAGGTCCCGTGTCTCGTAAAAATACTTTAAAAGTCATTTAAGATCATTTTTTTTGCTACAGACATAGGTACTCCTTAGGAGAGGTAACATGCTCAAGTCGACTACTATCTTTACATATCAAAATTATACTCAATAAAAATGTGCATCACTAGTGTAAATCAAAATGCATTCACAACCCACTCCAAAAAAAAAAAAAAGAATAATTGACTCACTTGCAAGCCGTGAGAGGAAGGAAGTCAAGGAGGGTAGAAATGCCATGGATGAGAACATTCCTGGCTTGGAGAACCTCGTTGGCAACCGGAACCATTGCGCGAACCGGGTAACCCTGTGCCCGTTTATCGATTCTCTTCAGAATCATCGGCCGCAGCTTTCTCAGGTCCACTTTCGTGCCGTACAACCGCCGAAGTTTACCGGAGAACACGAAACCGCACCGCGCCATCTTTCTCAGACCCTCCATTCAACCTGCAATGGAAAAACACAAATTCTTTTCAGACGGGCATTTCATCGAACACTTGGACGTCATCAACAAAATCCAGTGGAAGTTAACACCTACCTCGTACGACGTAGACGAGCTACGAAGAATCAAAGTCCCAGTTCAATTACGTATTCTGGATCGTTTCTTCTTTTTCTGCGATTGATGTATGCGGATTGAAGAAGATGGAGTAGCCGTGTTGCGGATCAGTGGTAAGATTTGAACGTAGCAAATGTTTTGTAGGCGACACAACATTTGAGAATAAAACTAAAAAACATCTCTATTTTGATCTTGGCAAAAAATACTTTTTAAACACGAATATGTTAAAAATAGTAATAAAAAGTAAAACACAAATTAATTTTATATTATGTAATTTATACTATCGTATAAAAGATATTTTTTATAATTTTTTTATGTTATCTTTTAACTATAAAAATTTACTTTTTACTAAATAAAAATAATTTCTTTCTTTAAATAATTGAAAATCTTTTCTCTACTTTAAATTAATTAAATAATTTTCTATTTGAAAATAACAAGCACTTAAATATTATTTCAATATTTTTAATAACAGTTTTATAAATTATATATTTTTAAAAAAATTACAATTATTTTAATATAATACAAATTAGAATACACATATACTTTGACGCATGTTTTTGTTAATATCTTATTATTATTAGATAATGTAAATTAATTTACTCTTAACTTAGTATAATATGAGACATAAATTATTTTTTTTAAATTAAAGAAATTTGTTAAAGAAAAATATAGACTTAATATAATTAAGGAAAGTGTTATTTTTTTTATGTCAAAGTTAACATTAACCCAATAATAGTAACTTTATTTTCGTAACTAAAACCATTAATGATTGTCGAAATAAATATTGATTTTAATTAAAAAAATAAATTAGTTAATAGGCCTGAAATATCTTTTTTTAATTAGATCTTAAACTAAAAACATATATAATTAAGTTATTGATCTTGTATAAATATTAAATTAAATCCAGGTTAGACTAGAACCGTTTAAAATTGTTGGAAAATCATAGTTACCATTTCAAAAGTTACATATAATATAACTTTCAATTAGTTAATAATTCTAACCATCTATAAAATATTTTTTAAAATTAGTCATGTATTATGATGATGATTTTCTAGAAATTTTTCTTTAAAACTTCTTCAAAAATTAAGGCTTTCTTTGGTTTGGGTTGGAAGTAAAAAGGATTTTCAATTAGTTAATAATTCTAATCACCTATAAAATATTTTTTTAAATTAATCATGTATTATGATGATGATTTTCTAGAAAAAATTTCTTTAAATATCCTTCAAGAATTAAGGCTTTGTTTGGTTTGGGGCACGAGTAAAAAAGGAAAGAAAATTAGTAGAAAATGAGTGGAAAGTTTAGTTGTTTGAATGTATGGAAATTGTACCGGTCGGCACTGGATAAACCATGTCATTCAATCTCGGTAATCGACCAACGACATTAATATACATTAAAGACGCTCAATAAATGACAACAATTATGGAAACTTCCTACTAATCATATAATCATGTATATCCCTGAGAAACCAGCTAACACTGATTTAGTGGAAGATATTGATTTATTAAAGATATTCTTCAAATATACTAATATACCAATATATCAATATTCCAACATACCAATATACCAAAATACCAATATATCTCCCTATAAACCAGGAATCATGCTATAAATCAGTGATATGTGATATATTCGGTCCATTACAACAAAACAAAGACTCATGACTAAACACTATAAATAAATAAACTCTCTACAAAGGTGCAATGTACGTTTCAATCAACTTTCACTATACACTTTTATTACAGAGTACTTACTTGATTGTCAGGGTACCTTTTTTAGGTCAACCCTGACCGATCACCAACAATTAAAGGAGGAGACTTGAAGTGAGGAGTGAGGAGGCAATCGACACATCAACAATTGTACAACCAGTTTCAAGTACAATCTAGGTCCACTTTGTCCATACAGATACATAAAATAAGTTCAAAGTAGTGAATTTGAAATAAAAATTGTAGAAGATTTGATTAATGTGACTGAAATATAAAAAAGATTTAAAATCATTTATCGAAAGGGCCTACCTAAAATTGGGTATGTTTTTGTTTTAAAATAAATATAAAAGTTTATATGAAAAGATTTTTAGTATTTATATATTTGTGAAGTAAATTTTTAATTAAAGAAAATATTGGACAAATTAATTTTTACATCCAAATATTATTATGTAATTAAAAAAATATTCGTAATTATAATTAATAGCGTGCTTATAAAAAAAATAGTTTATAATAATCATGCATGAAACATGAAATCAACTACATAAACAAGTCTAAACAGTAGCTGATAACAATAAAAATAAATGAATCTCAAAATAAAAATATAAAATAAACAAACCACAAAATTTAAAATGAAATTGCAATAACAATTGTTCATCAAGGTGAACACTACAGTATAGAATCTGTAAGTTCATGAATGCTGTCTTCAACCTTCTCAATCTTGATGTGGACATGCTCGAGACACTGAAATTAAAGTATCTAATTAGGATTTATTGTTTAGGGGTTATGCATAAAGTATTTAATCAAAATTAACACATAATTCATTATAAACAAATTATAAACAAACCGTAAATTATTATAACAATTCATGTATATATTAAGAAAGCAACATGTCTAATTGATTAAGTTTAACATTCATAATTGATTATGAAGAAAAGATTAATCGATTTGTTATGAGAAATTTAATGGATTAAGTTTGTTATGTTAATCAAATATGCTACTTTTAAGTCAATAAAATATTTTAAATTTAAATATCCAAGATCCTTAATTTGGATGTCTGATTTAATGTTTGTTTAGTTCGAGCAATATCTTCTTTATCATTTTCTGTTAATATTATATCATTCACATATATCAATAATGTTATAAAATATTCTTCAAAAGAATTAATAAACAAGTAATGATAATTCATTCCTAGATTGAGTATACCCCGCAGGATGACAATTTGGAAAACCACTCTTTGTTAGTTTGCTTAAGGTCATATAAAGCCTTTTTTAATTTACAAACTTTTCCTGGTTGAATAGAAGTCAATCCAAGAGGAGCAACCATTGTATACATCTTCTTTCAACACTCTCCAGGTAAAAAGGCGTTGTTTATATCTAATTGTTTCAATTCCTAATTATGGATAGAAGATAGAGAAAGAAGCAACCACTACAAGAAAATCATGAAATAGAAACCAATTTTTAGAGACCAAAATAATTAGTTGCAATAGTAACTAAATTAGAGACCATTTTAGAAACTAAACAAAAAATTGATTTCTAAATTAATTTCTATTATTATTAAGTAGTTTCTAAATTTGGTCTTTAAACCCTTGGTTGTTAATTAGATATCAATTAGAAACTATTTAACAATAATAGAAACTAATTTAGAAACCAATTTTTTCTTAGTTTCTAAATTGGTCTCTAATTTAGTTATTATTACAACTAATTATTTTGGTCTCTAAAAATTGGTTTCTATTTCATGATTTTCTTGTAGTGAACCTTATGGTGGTCATCTTTGCTACTGGAGAGAAAATATCAAGGTAGTTAATGCCTTTTGTTTGTGTGTATCCCTTTGCCACTAGTCTTGCTTTATACCTTTCAATTGTCTCATCAACCTTATATTTTATTTTGAATACCCATTTGCAACCTACGACAAATTTGTCCTTAGGCAGAAGAGCAGTCTCCCAAGTTTGATTTGACTCTAAAGCATATATCTCACATTGTATAGCTTTTCTCCAACAGTCATGTTTCACAACTTCAGAATAAATGTTTGGCTCAACACTGAAGAAAGAGACCTAACAAAGATGTGTAAGAAGGTCATAAATTATTATAAGACAAAACAAAATTTCAAGGATATTTAACTCTTGAAGATAAACTGATTTGATTCAAAATTTTGTTTTATGTCATGATCTTCATTGAAGTTTTGGTCTATACGGAAACAAGCTTCTTCTGGAATCTTAATGTTTAATTCCCAATTATTATTACTATTATTTTCAACATTATCATAGGGTGCAAGAATAACTTGTGATGGCTGACTCAAAACAAGTTGATCTTCAGTAAAAAAAAATTGATCATGAATGTTAGGACTGTTAGTTTCATTGCTAGTATCTTGAACCCTCTAATAGGAAAAACATATTCATAGAAGACAAAATCCCTAGACACAAAAATGTCTCTTGATTGAATATTCAACAAAATATATCATTTTGTCCCCCTTTTAAAACCAATAAAAAACACATTTTGCCCTTGGATCAAATTTTCTTCTATTTGTTGACAAAGTGCTAGCATAAAATAAAGAACCAAACACCTATAATCCATTAAATTTTGCTTCAGTATTTTCCAAAATCTTGACAACTTCAGATTTTTGTTTTAAAAGAAAATCCACGTGTACCTCGAATAGTCATCAACTATGGTCAAGAAATATTTATGACCATGAATTGATGGTATTGAGTATGGTCCCCAAATATCCACATGAATCAAATCAAAACATTTTTTTGATTTAGATGCAATAATAGGAAATGAAAGTCTTTTTTGCTTTGCAAAATGACAAACATCACAAACAAAATATTTGTTATATTTAACAAAAGGAAAGTTATTATGTTAATTATTTGAAATATGACCTAATCGAAAATGCCAAAGGGTTTCTAGATCACTGACATTAACCATATTGATGGTGTGTGTAGATTTGATGGGTTTGATTTGAAGTTTCTGATCAGATGGGATCCTGAATATATAAAGTTTATCTTGCCTCTTAGTAGAGTCAATCATCTTCAGAGAGTTCTTGTCCTGAATGTGACAACCATTAGATTTAAATGTAAGAACACAAGATAGTTTATCAATCAATTTTGCTACTGAAAGAAGATTAAAAAAAAAGTAAGGAATATACAAAACATTGTCTATGACATGATTTTGATTGAGAAAAACACTTCCAAAATAATTGGAAATTACTTGATTTCCATTTGGTAATTTGACATAAATAGGATTAATTTGATGGTATAAAGTGAAATAAGTCAAGGATGAACAAATGTGATTAGTAGCACCACTATCGATAATCCAAAAACTGAAGGAAGAAATAAAGTTATTACCAGTTTGCGTTGTCATGCTGGAAGGAATAACAAAGACTTGATTAGAAACATTGTCACTGGATGTGGCCTGTTGTAAAAGAGTTAACAATGTTTGATATTGCTTAGGAGTAAAATCAATTTGTTGAGACTCCACTCCTGACTTTGAACCTTCATGATTCTGCTCATTATTATTAAAATCTGTATTCTGAAAAAATTGCATTAGTATGACTCTAATCATGGTTATGATTTTTAAACTTGAAATGAGGTGGAAAACCATGTTTTCTATAGCATGTATAAATGGTATGCCATGTCTTTCCACAATGACTACAAATTTTGGAAGTATATCCTCTTCCATAACTTCCTTTTCCGTAGCCAACACCTCTGTCATAGGTTGTAACATTGTTTTTATAACCTCCTTTGCTAGTTGAAATCATTGCCTTGGATTGATCACCAAAAATTTGCCTTTCTTGTTGTGTAACGAGAGAGAAAACTCTATTAATAAGACTTGAGTTCTCACATTCAAATAATTATTATTTAGCTCTTTTAGAAATTTAATAATATGGTCTTTTGCTTTAAATTTAGAAATATTCATAAGAGCATTGCAAGCACATAGTAGGTAGTGGGTGGAAAAGATCAAGTTCATCCCAAAGAATTTTTAGCTAAGTGAAATAGTTTGTAACAGTAAACTCACCTTGTTTAAAAGAAGAAATCATCTTCTAAATATCAAAAATACGAATCATGTCTCCTTATGAGAACCTTTTGTTTAAATCATTTCGTATGTCAAAGGCATTGTCTATACAGATGATTCTGTGTGATGGATTGAGAAACAACCTTGAGAATCCAAGAAATAACCAACATATTGGCTCTCTGCCATGTTGGAAACAATGAGATAGTATGATTGAGAGCTTTTATGGTTTCATCAATGAAACCTATTTTGTTATTTGAAATTAGGCTCATTTGAACGAGACCAATGATGATAGTTTGGTCCCTCAAGAATAATAGGGACAATGAGAAAGAAATGATTATATGATGAACTAACATGATAAGGTGAACAAAGATCTTGTGAGGGATCAACAACTTCACCCATGGATAAATGTAGCAATCAGAGCTCTGATACCATATTATAAAATAGAGTAGAGATGAACAAAAGAGAAAAAGGAAGACAAAGGATTTGAGAATGAATATCTCTTATATTATTTCTATTGAAATCAAAACAAATAGTTTGAATATATACAAGCAATACACTCATTTTAGGTCTAGCTAAAGAGAGAGAATGAAAAACAAAGAGTCAATCAATAAATACTAGAATTAAAACAGACAAAGACAGATAAAGATAAAGGTTATTCACATTTTCGGTTGCTACATTTATTTATGTTTGGAGTTGTTGATCCCTCACAAGATCTTAATTCACCTTATCATGTTAATTTATTTGATAATATTTTCTTTCTCATCGTCTCTAATAGTCTTGAAAGACCAAATTATCATCATTGGTCAAATTCATTTCAAATTATCCTTATTTCAAAGAACAAGATAGGTTTCATAATGGAACAATAAAAGTTCCCACCATACCAACTCATTGTTTCTAGCATGGCAGAAAGCCAATATACTAGGTCTTTCTTAGATATTCAAGGTTGTTTCTCCATCCATGTCACATAGCATCATCTGTATGGACAATTCCTTTGACATATGGAATGATTTAAAGGAAAGGTTCTCACAAGGAGACATAATTTTTATTTCTAGTCTTCGAGAGATGATTTCTTCTATTTGTTGACAAAGTGCTATCATAACATAAAGATCCAAACAATGTGCTCGTGATTTGCTTCAATGTATTTGCTTTAAATCAAATCAAAAGTGGGAGGTTGCTCTTCTGCCTAAGGACAAAACTGCCATAAGTTGGAAATGGGTATTCAAAAAGTATAAGGCTAATGGAACTATTGAAAGGTAGAAATGCTAGTGGCAAAGGGATACACACAAACAAAAGTCATTGACTACCTTAATATTTTCTCTCTAGTAGTAAAGATGACCATTATAAGGTTATTTCTTTCTCTAACTTCTATCTATAGTTGGGAATTGAAACAATTAGACATAAACAATGTCTTTTAACATAGAGAGTTGAAAGAAGATGTATACATGGTTGCTCATCCTAGATTGACTTCTATTCAACCAAGACTAGTTTGTAAATTAAAAAAAAAAACTTTATATGGCCTTAAGCAAGCTAGCAGAGAGTGATTTTCCAAATTGCCATCCTTTTTACATTCTACGGGATATACTCCATCTATGAGTGATCATTCCTTGTTCATTAATTATTGTGAATGATCTTTTACAACATTATTGATGCATGTAGGTGATATAATATTGAGAGGAAATTATAAAGAAGAGATTGATCGAATCAAACAAGTCTTGAATAAGACATTCAAGATCCATGAATATAGGGATTTAAGATATTTTCTTGGTGTTGAAGTAGCAAGAAGAAAGAAAGGGATATTAGTGCATCAAAGAAAATATGCACTGGAATTGTTAATAGATGCAAGTCTTTTAGTCTACAAACCTATAATCACTCCTATTAATAATCTTTCTTAATTGTCTTTTACTAGAAGTGTGTCTTTCACATATGTTCAAACCTACAGAAGATTGATTAGAAAGCCTGTGTATCTCACTAATACCCAACCTGACATAACCTGTGTAGCAACTTTCTTAGCTTCTTGCTAAACCTTCAATTGTTCATTATACTGCTACAATTAGAATTCTCATATATATTAAAGGAGTTCAAAGTCTTGGTTTATTTTTCTCTTCTAGCACTTCTGCTAATCTAAATAGTAATTGGGAAACCTACAATGATTCAAGACAATCAGTGACTAATTTTAGTGCATATATTAGGAATTCTCTCATATCTTGAAAATCAAAGAGGAAGGAACAATATCAAAGAGTTCCTGGGAAACTGAATATAGAGCAATAACCACAGTTACATTTGAAATTTAATGGCTAACTTATCTTCTTCAATATTTCAAAGTCCCTTATGAGTAGTCATTTCTTTTGTACTATGACAATGAATGAACAACATACATTGTAACAAATCTAGTGTTTCACGAGCGCCCAAAACACGTAAAAATAGACTGTTACATTGTTAGTAAAAAATTGAAAAATAATCTTATCCATTTGCTTCTCATTTTCACCATAGAACAACTAGTTGACATCTATACCAAAATCTAAAGTCATAAATCTTTTAAAAATATTTGTTCCGAGTTTGGGTCTTATCAATAAGGCTTATCTTAGTAACCTTGTAATACAGTAGCCTCTATGCTCGAGTAGAGTACGAAGAGTCTTAAAAAAAAATTCATTTCTTTACCAAGAACTCCAAGAACTCTGGTGGAAGAGTATATTGGTCCCTGGACTTGAGTAGATTGATATATGCTAAAAGCCTAGAATGCTTAAACTGCCTTGGGATCCGCATTTGTTAGAGATTTGAAGGGTCACTTGATCTTGGTTGGTGAAAAACAATCTAACGGTTGGGAGTCATGACAATTCATTTTCTCGCTGCTTCACTCCTATAAATCTCGTTGAGGGTATTACGAGGTTATCGAAAGTTCGACTTAACTATCCATCGAGATACTCTCGACTAATACCATGAATGATTTTGTAGGTTGTTACAGTCTTGTAGAACATTTTCCAATTATATTTTTTGCTACATTTCAATTCTTATTTGTGGGAGAAACTATGGAAAAAGGTCTAAAACTTTCCTTTATGCAAAATACCTATACATGTGACTTAATAAAATATTATAAGTAAAACTATTATGCTTTGTCTAACTGAGGAATAAAAACATTACGAGGTGCTTCATAGAAAATCAAATAAAAGAGTATCAATTTTTCTTTTTGAATCTTTGTGCGCATAATCATCACGATTTTTTTTATTGAGCTGAGAATTGTCAAGCAACGAAAAAAATTAAGTGAAAGACTCGTAAACTAGGAAGAATTATATTTCACAAGAACAAATATTAAGGAGTGAAAATAAGACACGAGTATCTTTTAAGTTTTTTGTGGATGACATTTCAATTATGTGTCTAAAAGTGTCGAATTAAACTTATATTAATGCATAATTAATTAATAGAAACAAGAGTGTGCAAAAGAAATATGAACCATCAATTGTAAAATAAATATAATAGAAATAAGTCCCCAAACTTTTTAAGAATATGTGAAAATAAAAATTGAAATATACTGCAAAATTTAACAACACAAATTAAAACAAAAAAAATAAGCTACACTATAGTCTTACACAAATGTAAATAAGTTATTAATTAACAAAACAACAAAAAATAATACGAAAAAAATAAGAAATTGAGAAAAAGTCTTAAAAATAGACTTATAAGGCAAAAGTTCCTTATATTTTTTCAGATTTCTAGATTTTTTATTCTCGAAGTTTTCCAAATCTTGACCTAAGTTATTTACAAATATATTTCACGTTTAAATTAATATCGATCATAATTAAGAATATATGTCTAAAATTAGAGTTTCATTTGAGAAAGTTGACTCTTATATAGTGATTGTTTTAAGTTTGAATGATTAAGATTGATAAGAAGACACAAATACTTATCATCATATTATATTATATAAGTATTTAGTTTCTATTACTTATTAATTTAATTAATTATTAAAATATGACTAATATATGCAAGTTAACTTTATTATTGTCATAGATGTCGAGAAAGTATCGACATCCGTAACATAATCAAACCAAATGATTTAGAATTGTTATGCGAGTCTAATATCTCTTATTGATCCTTCAACATACAAACTAAATAAAAAACATTTTTTTTACCTAGTATTAAAAATCAACTTATTCAATAATGAATAAATACGCAATAAAATTTTAAAGGTGACAACGTTCTATTTGTGAAAAAAATCACTTTTATTTTTAAAAATGATTACTATATTTCTTTTATCTTATAACCCTATAGGAATCTATCCACTTAAGAAAATGGAACGTCTAAGTGGACTTTTTAAATTGGAGCTTTGCACGTAAGAGGAAACAATATTTAGCAAAAAAAAAAAATATCGTTTTATTAAATTTATTTAATCTCCAAACAATATTGATTAATTGCCCCATTCACTAATTGTTATGAACACTTTGGGAACTCTTGTTCAAATAAATTATATATATATATATATATATTTTATTTATTTATTTTATAAAGACTACTTGGGTGCAATGTTGGAGACATAAGTAATGCTAGGAAACTAGTTGAAAATTTGGTTCAATGGTGAATCATTAAATTGATAGTAAAAAAGTATTAAAAAATTAAATAAATATTTTTAAATTTCAGACGAATTCATTCTAGATTTTAATGAGTCATATAATCCTCTTGAAAAAAAAAATAGAAGAAGAAATTAACTTATTCTTTGAATGAGTGGGAAGAGGAAGCTTAAGACCCTTTGCATCTAGAGTTGGTCTTCCAATTTAAAGGCATTTCAGGTTTTTAAGGTCAAATTATTATAAATTTAGTTTCATAATCCTCTAAGTCATTTTGGTATAAATTATCATCCCAAAATACACAATTTCCTTTTTATTATTTTTATTCAAACTCACAACTTGACAAAAAAAATTAAAATTTAATTATTTTAAATCAAATTATTTTTATTCTTAAAAACACATTAGACTACAAGAAAAATAAATTTGCAATAGAGTTTAAGTTTTATATGATAAAGACTTCTAACATAAAATTACTTTAATTCATATACTTGCCTCTAATTTTTAGCTAAAAGTAATTTTACAAATTTAAAATTGTGTAAATTTTTTCTTACAAATTCTCATCTAATTATAATACACAATACTACCACCACAATCTACAAACTCATTGCTCTCCCATCATAATATTGTATATAGACTAATAGACTATAAAATATCAATTAACGTCTTTAAATTATTGGTTAAATTTAAAACGTAACTTTTTTTTAAATGTTATTAATATATTTTTTGTCATAGATTTTAATAGATTTCAAATGCAGCTTTGTTCTTGAAAGCAGTGATTAGTTTTTAAATGTATACATTTTAGTATTTAAATGTATAAATTTTATATTAAAAAATCATTGGTTTGAGAAGTGTTGAATTCCACTTCTTGTGTGGTATAAAAAAATGTATACAATTTATTAAATATGTGGTCTACATAATATAATTACTTTTTTAGGAATATATTTTGTAGCGGCAAACACGTTTTCATAATTAAATACGAGGACAGAGTTCATTTACTTCATGTCCAAAATAATTGAATACTTTTATTTATCTCATAAAAGTTATACAATAAAGTTTATAATAATGGGATAGAAAGAGGGAGAAAAAAAAAGAGAAAAATCGGATAGTTTATTTATTTTAGGTTTTTTTGCTTTACAGCAGATAAGCAAGAAAAACTTAAGAAAATATTTATATTTTAACAATCAAGAAAATATCAAATATATTTAATTCATTTAAAAATATTCGTTAACAAAGTCTCTTTTTTAATGTTTTTTTTCATTAAATTAATCTTTCGGTGGTATAAAGTAGTTATTAAATTTATATCTTTATATCTGTTTTAATATTTAATAAAAATGAACTTGGTTTATGTTTTAAATTTCCGAATGTAACCAAAAAGTGAGTAGATTTTTTTTCTTTGACATGATGCAAGTATAGATTTGTTAAATAAAAAATGAGACCCATAAACTTTGATATCATTTTTACATAAAAACAAAAATGTTGACAAGATACTTTCTAATAATACTTTTTGATAAGATATTTTAACTATTAGTCCAAATTTACTAAAAATATAAAATTATTAATAAATATCATTGAATAAAAAACGATATATAACTTTTATTAAGTTTCAGAATAAACTATATTTTGATTTTTTATCTTATTTTTAAGTTTCGTTTTAATATTTTATCTTTCTAAAAAATGTTGGTTTCTTCTTTTAAATTTGGGCTAATTTGCTTCTTCCAAAATTCGACCAACTTTGATTTTAGAATATTTTTTGTTCATTCAAAACGTAAAACTTGTTCCATTAAATTCACCTATATAAAATTTCCTCCAAAACTCGACTTATCTTCAATCAGAAAAGGACAATTCTTACAAAAAAAAAACAAAAAATATAATAAATATGATGAAATTAGATGCAAAATGAATTTCAAAGGCAATTGAAAGAAAACCTAATACTATATTTTTTTTTTCAACTTTTCGATAATAATCCTAATTTGAACAATTGTTATCATCATGAGATCTAATTCACCCCCTCTTAAATCTCAACATTGTTTATTAGACTCACTTTTAAAAATATTTTTTCATTATGTTTATAGTACTTATATATATATATTTCTGTTTTAAATCTGTCAAAAAATTTCAAAACTGTGATAAAATTGGAAACATCATTATTTTATAATAACTAAATTGATTTAAATTTTTAAAAAAAGATGAATCTTAAAAAAAAAAAAAAGAAAAAAAAGTCCTAGTAAGAATATTACAGTTAACTGATATACTAAGTACAGAAGTAGTAGTTTTCAACTAACAATAAATTGTCCAACTACCTAACAAAGTTAAACTTAAATGGTCAACCTCCACCCCAACTTCAACTACCGTTCTTCTCTGTTCCTTTCCACTCTCCCTCCCAAATCTTCAACAGCAACCATTGTTCTTCTCCTTCTATTAATACCTCTCAACAAAACTCCTTCTCTTCAACACACACTTCATCCTCCACCACACTCAAACTACCACCTCCTTCCAATGGCTGACTCCAATACCTCTTCCACTCAAACTTCTTCACATTCTTCTGGTATGTATGCATCATTCTACACTCTATTCCTTCTTTTCATCCACCAACTTTTTGAGATGTACTTACCATGCAAAGAAAATGGATTTTTTTTACTTCATTTTTATGATATTAAATGCATTTAATACTTTCTTTGATAGAATGATACTAGGAGGGTTGTTGGCTAATCTGCAAATTTGAGGGGACACACACCCATTAATCTTTGCAGTTTTATCCACTCCAGTGCTTCTTGTGGGTCACTCTTTTAGTCTTTTTCTCATGGAACACCAACTACTTTTGGAATCTAATTTCACACTCTTCTTGGATTGCTAACTTGCTTTTGCTATAAGTTTTCTTTTCTAAGTTGCATGTTAGAGTTAACATTACACTTCTGAAGTTGAAAATTGGAAAACAAGATAGCTGTTGCTAGAAAAGGTACTTAAACACACTCTAGAGTTTATGAGAAACACCACTTATTAATTGACATGCATATGGTTGTGGAAAAGTGGAAACTACTACACTCATCATATATGAAAATATAAAAAAAAATGGTGTTTACACGTATCAAATAGAAATAATGTGAGTCTCTTAGATTTGACACAGTAACTAAAAATTTGGTGAGTAGATACTTTTCTGCATGGTTTTTTAGTGAAAGATGACAGAATCTGTTTAGATTCAGGGAAGCGTGGAACTTCCAAGGTTGAGTTTTCTGAAGACGAGGAAACTCTTATTACCAGGATGTATAAACTGGTTGGGAAAAGGTGAGAAATTTTTCATGTTAACATGCTTTGGTTCTTACCCTTTTTAAACATGCAGATGGAGGTTGTAAAACAATGTGTTCCTTTTTAGGTGGTCTTTAATTGCTGGAAGAATTCCTGGAAGAACAGCAGAGGAAATAGAGAAGTATTGGACTTCGAAACTCTCGAGTTCTAGTAAATGAAGTGGCAGAGTACTACTTATTGGTGTTCAGTGTAGGATGAGCAACAAGATTTTGGGTGCAACATTAGTGTTAAGTTGTGGGAGTGAGTGATTTTGTGGGACATAAACTGAATTAAAGTTGGTCTTATTTATTTATAGGTATTTGTATTTGTATTGGCTCTAAAAGAAAGGAAGAACAACTATAAAAACTGGTTTGTGTAATAGTTGTCCATTTTGAAATGTTACTCGGTGGTTGGTCTTATCTGAATCGCATTAGTGGTGTTCACTTTCTTCGTTTCTCTTTCTTATTCATTTACCATTTTGGCTCTCTATCATCTGCATCTTTGTGTTAATCGAACAAGTCCAACTCTTGATACCAGAAATGCATAGGGATTCAGCTGGGTCATTCTTGATCTATCTAAGTCTAACTCTAACCAATAAGCCCCATTTGTTTTTTTAAGCGTTAGATGAATTGAATGATCCTTTTCAATTCATATCTACAAAAGATTAAGATATATACAAAATGGGTGGTAGCGGTAGGTCCCATATCGTTCGGTATCGAGTTGAATGGAACACACCTAAAAGATAAGGTGTTAATAATTTCACCTAAAAGTTTCCTTATAAATATAAACAAGTTAAAATTTATTAAAAATGTAAAATTAGAAAAATCATAAATATATAAATTGATGTTATCTTTGACCCAACCAGTAGTAATGTATTAAAATAGCTTTGATGGTGAGAGGATTCAATTTGAATAATAAAGTGTTACTACAAACAACAAAATTTAAAATTAACTATCACTTTCTCTCTCTTTCTTTATCGATTTCTGTCACAAACAGGGCGATCTGGGTGGATGAGGTGAGAACTTGGGAATTGATTATCAAGCATCTGCAACAAAAACCTAATTTCTAACCAAACATGACAATCCACGTTTTTCAAGGTTTTCGTATCGCTTTCTAACCTTTCCAACTAACCTTTTTTCTTTCTTTCTATATTTAGTGTTTCTGTATTCAATGTTTGTCTTGTCATGGATCTGCAATTTTCACTTTACCTATGTTTTACTAACCCTGAAATCGAACTAGATCTAATTCATATGCTGTTGAGTTGCTCAGGAAATTCGGGATCTCGCCAATTACTCTATCGATTTATGGCTTTTGGATAATTTTCATGAGAGTTAACTTCAACATAGCTCCTTTTATCCATGAGAGAGAGGGGGAGAAAGTTGTTAAAACTGGAAAGGTCTATATAAAACCCTAAACCGTTGAATATGGGCTAGCTTTTGCAAATTTGGTGTTGGATAATTTTCACTTTGCAGAAATGGGTTTTTGTTAGATGTTGATTGGTAAGTACAGAAGGTTTGTTTGAAAACTTGTTTCTTAAAAGCAAGTTTGTTATGAAACTTAGTATGAAATTTTCAACCCTGTACAGAGTTTTTTTTGTTAGTTTAATAGATGAGTTTTATATTATCAACTGATTCTAAATTATTATTGGTTATAACTTTTGAGTTATTATTATGAAAATTAATAAACTTATTATACATGACATTTAAATTTATCTATGCATATTACTTTTTTTAACTTAAAAGTTCAATGTTTGTTTTGTCAAAATCACCTTTCTCTTTTGCAAACTGGAATTTTTCGGCCGTGCTACATAAATCCCAACATGTTAGATGTCTGAGTTTGTTCATGCTAGGTATTTTCTGCTTCTTCAGATGACGAACATTGAGTTTCTACTGCCCCCTAGTTTTTTTATTTATAGATGGATCTTTATGATTTCAATGAGTGAATTCAAATATTGGATATTGGCTGGTTGATGTTTGACATATGATTGTTTGTTGTTGCGTGCTATCTTCCCGTCCCTTAACAATCAATATGAGTATCTGCTTAACATGGCTGTATGGTATTGATTGTTAGATGATACTCATACTGCTGTCATTAAATAGCGTTATTCATGTCGCTTCATGTGCTGGGTCGCCTACTAAATGTCATGGTAGCAAATAAACTGTATAGCGTATGTATACTGTGGAAAATCCAACTTAGAAAGTCATGATGACCCAAGATAATATGAAGTAAAAAAAGTTAGGATTTCCTTTATCTTGAAATCCAGATTGATTTGAGTGATAAAAGTTGTTTTAAATGCCTATCCAGAACATGATTTTCTGCTTCCGTGTCTCACCGTATTATCTAGGAAAGATATGAAGTTCTGAAAAGTTGAATATATATGCTCCTAGACAACATGCCTAGTTGAAAACAAATGTAGTTCTTTCTGTTGATTTAAGAAATTTTAATTGATGGGTGAAACTTAATAAGAAAAAAATGCAAGTGAAATATGTTGCCATATAGCTGGAGGCAACATTTGGGTAAGAATAGACAGTTGAGTTTGGGACCATTTGGTGAGTGGTGGGTAATAGCAGCTCAGAGTTTTAAAGTTTTCCCGTATATGCTTTTACTGTATTCTTTAGTTATATGAAAATATCAAACTCAAGGGTAGTCCACTACTTAGTGTCTAGCCGAATGGATGCTGAAGTTCTATTCTCTAACCCTATGGGCTACAAACATGCAATAGCTACATGGCCTTTTAAATCACTCTGAGAATGATTTAGATAACTCTGATTGTTGAAATTCTCTACCTCTTATTCTTTGTGATTTGAGAATTTTCTTGGCAATTATTTTCCTTGAGGTCTAGATGCTCTCTGCTGACAAAAGCTCTCACTCTCACTATATTAGTTATAATAGTGCCGAATATTTTGGGGGTAATGATGAGCTCTGGATGGATAAGTATATATAAGGAAATTAACTAACAGTTGGAAGAAGGCAGGTTCAATTTCAAGACATTGAACAATTCTCGGCTTTAGAAGTCATAATAAGAACCTTCTAGTTTTGGTTACTCTTCTTCTACTTTTAAAGTGCATCATGAACTTTATGTACTTTAATTTAAGGGTCTGTACGCCCCTATTTTGTTTACTTTAGAGACAAACTTTAGAGGGGGGTTCTGCTGTAAAGAAGCTACGGCGATTCCAAAGATGGAAAACCTTTCTTTATCTTTCGATGACAGAAACATGGAATCCATGGATGAAGTTCTTTAGTTAGTCTTAGTAAATATAAAAAAGGAACAGCCAGTATGAAAGTAGGGGTTTCCTGGCTTTACTTGTCTCTAAGCTAGCTTATGCTGCCCATGAGACTATTTTGTCTCTGGCATCAATTATACCTCAATTGACAATTAGATTGTGTATACTATGACTTGTTAATATCAACATGGAAGAGATGACAAGTTAGGAGCCATGATGGTATAACAGCTTCCCCCCTCTACCCTAAAGAAGCTCCACCACTAAGCCAGTGTTTCTAAACAGTAATTGCGACCACAAGATTAATTATTCTCAACCATTGCTGTTTATACAATCAATGGCTAATTTAACAGAGTCAACAATTCAAGCTTACCTCATATGTTTGCATACTCAAATTTTGAATGCATTACCTCAAATGCTAATTCTCCTGAAAGCAAATCAATCATTTGTTTACACGAGAAGAAGAATAGTACTAGTAGTCATTTACACCTATCACACATCACCTCAAATACTTATAATATAGCAACTAACGTACCTATTTAACCAATAATTACACAACCAGCTAACTTTAGCATTGGTAGTTAAATATGGGTAGATTAACTAAGTTTGATAGCTGGCAAATCAGAGTGATGTATTGGGAAATGTTTGAGTAGTTTTATTTACGAAAAAGTAATGGATAAAAGCTCTTGTTAATCATTCAGAGTTAAAGAAACAGTGGACAGCCTATTATGTATTAGCCGTGCAAGCGTACACTAAAAGTTAGTTTGACAATGTAGAAGTACTACAGTTGAAGTAACAATGGAAGGTTTTCATGCACTTCAAAGAAAATTAAATGTGCAACATCTATATTTCTGTTCTCCTTTTTATCTAAGCAATAAAATTACTTTCCTCTCTTCTGGTCACTTCTTCCATGGTTTCAAAACAGCGAGTACGATGATGAGGGCGATGGCCAGGAGCAATATAACGGAAATCATCATGCATTTTCTTGACTTCTTTTGCAGACTTTTTGCAGTTTGGAGAGCGTCGTTACCCAGTCTCACATGATCAGTTGCGTTTGTCACCTGTCCATTACAAAATGGCATTTTAAAAAGTAAATAGTATCTTTTCCTAGTAGTCAAATTCTTTTGCAACTGAAGCAATAATTACATTATTTTCTCCAAGCAATAAACATAAAAATGCTACTGGTGCAAATTATTTCCTCCAGTAAAAATAGTTAACATGATTATATCTAGGTTTGATAGGTTGTCAGAGTCAGTTGTATCTTTTCTGGGAGTAATTTTACTAAATTTGCTTCAATAAATCTTTTAAAAATGATTTAAATCAGTGTTAGTAACAGTGACACTCTATGCATAACTGGTAGATAGTAATGGGAGGAATAATTCTCTGCACAAGTAAAAGAAAGTTGGTAAGTATTCAAGACTCAAAACAAGAGGATGGTACTCGCCTTTAATGTACACAATAGTCATAACTCTTTTTGACCAATGGAATCAACTTTAAATTTTTCTACCGTTTAAAGCATTCATACTTTAACATATAAGATGGGCTAATTCTCCCTCCATAGACGAATTACCAACACAAGAAAATATCTGTTTTACCTTTATTTTTCTGGATATTTATATCTGTAACACAAATAATAAGACAGTTATGGATATATAAATTCAGAACTGAGATGTATCTTTCGGATATGATAATCTGAAACAGAGTAATGTTTTTCATATGCTAAAATCCAGAAGTATTTTTTCATTCTGTTTGGATGTGAAAATCCAAAAAAAAATGAGAAGTGCAATTTGGAGTTTAAAAATGTAACCACTATCATACTTCGTACATCAATTTTAGTGCTTTGTTGCTCTTTTGATTTTTACTAAATATTTTTAGGATGCTCATATGCAAAGAAGATAGGAATCGAAAAAGAGGCACGTTTGTACTATTAAATTCAAATATTTAAAATTTCATGGTTATAAGATGAAACAGTGGAAGACAATAGTATAAGCGCAAAAGTATAAAACAAGTATAATCAATTACAAGATTATGACTAGGTTTTGTACATCCATGGTAGAAATTTGAGGCTACAATGTAATGTATTGGATGTTTTAGCAGAGATTAAAAAGCAACAAGAGTGAAGAATTGTATAATTCAAGTTTTTTGTTTCTTAGTATATTATGGTTTTTAATTTTCTATTGCTTACATGCCACAATCTAAATATCAAAAACTCTAAAATGAAAAATAGCCCAAATATAAAGTGATAACAAGTGTTGTTTGAATAAAAAATAAGCCAAAAAGTGAGTCCTTTTTTCCTTATTTGGATAGGTAGAATAAAAAGAAGGAAAAAAAAGAACTCATATTGTAGGTGCTTAGATACTGTTTTCCAATTATATTTAAAAGTCTTGTTTTTTTGTATATTAACAAGATAAAACTATAAATATGGTTGAACAACAATGTCTACAATATCATGTAAGTTTTGTCTTAAAAAGAATGAAAAGAAACAAGTATAAAGTGTAAGAGTTTTTATAATAATAAATATTTGATGAAAAAATAAATTTTTTATTATGATATTTTTTCACAATTGAAAGCAATTTAAAATTTATATTATAGAAAGTATAATTCAAGCATCATAAAAGAAAAAATAAATTATCCCTAATCCTATGTCAATCCCACCTTGTGGGTGAAAATTTCAAGCAAGATACTGAAGTGTTTCTTTTATTTTTCACTCCTATTTCTATTTTTACCATATTTTTCACTTCTCTTCACCTAAATATCTTTAATGTTTACCCTTTTTTTGACATATTTCCACTCACCTTTTTTTCCCATCTACTCTATTTCTCTAATCCGCACCAAAAATATTAGTAAAATAGTCTTATTATCACTTTCGCAAATTATTTACTCTTAGTAATTGAAAATAACTCAGTAGATGATCAAGCAAGAGTCCAAGAGCTAAACTTTACAGATGCATTTTCTTTTGAAATTCAAATAAAAAAAATATTTTGACATTTGCATTGCAATAGGTTGAATCCAACATATAACTTTTCTTATTATAGTAATTATTTAAGATAAAGATGAACATATTATTTAATTAAAGTAAATCAAATCAATAGAAATTACTAAATCTGTTTACAGGAAAATATTAAATATATCTAAATATAGTGATTGTTAATAAATAAAAGTAATTCAAGTTCAATAATGACTACTTTTTAATTAGTTTCGAGGCACAATCAATGTGGTCAAGATCATGAAATAAATTAAAACTAAGTTAGCTAAGAAATTAAATAAAAATAAAAAGTTAAAATAGTGATAAATCAATTAAAATTAAAATTAGGATACAAATGAAAAAGGACAAAGATGATTTATTTTTAGGAAATTATAATAAAAAAACAGTTTGATATAAGAGAGACAAATTATATCAAATAAAAAATATGAAGTAATCAAGGGAATATGAAGAAATCATGAAGAGGTGAAGAAATTTAAATAAGGATAAAATAAGAAGAAAAATCCTAGGAGATTTTTTTCTAAGAACAACACAAATATTTGTTCAGAGGAAGAATGTAATTCATAATTACCTGAGAGAGTAAAATTTAAATGAAATTGAATGTGAAAAAGTTAACAAAGTAGCTAGATAACTTTCTAATTTATAGATATAGAGGATAATGTATATGCACATAAGTGCCTATAATAATAATAGTAATAAAAATTATGGTTATAAAATTATTATTATTATTATTATTATATGAAGAAAAAGAAGATGATGATGAAATACATGACATCCTACAAAGAATTGAGGTAAGATAGATGTTGAAGGTTAACAAGTGGAAAGTGAAACTTGTGAAAGAAGAAAAAGAAGTTGGTGAATTGAAGTAAAGATATCAATAAGTGAGGCTTTATTTTTGAAATACCTATAGAAGCTATACTCACATTATGTGTAGCATAAGCAGAAATATTTCCACAGGGATTTACCAATTTTAGTGCACCTTCACTCATTCCTAGCCAACGAAAATGGAACTCTTCATTACTCTCACGTTTATACAAAGGTTATTACGTACGCTAATAAAATTGTTAGGACAACCTTGTATTTTGGTAAACTACCGAGGAGCACACTATCTTAAACCAGCTGACAAAAATGAGAACTAGGAAGTAATAATGAATGTTCTCTGAGAATGTGCTTTCTTTCCAAGAAGAATATCAATGCAAGAATGCAACTGGACAATGACACAAAAAACAGCTTTATAGAATAATACAAGGAAACAAAAGATCCTGATAAACCTTTGAGGGCTACAAAGAATATGAATTTATATTGTGAGACACCACAATGAATGTACTCAGAAATCAGTCACACCACACAACACAAGCATCTCAATCATACAAAATAAGAAGGCTTGAAAATCCTGCTCTAAGATGTCCTTTTGACACACATGCATATGTTATGGACAAAAGGTACAGGGCCACACACTCAAGTGCCCTAGCTACTCTTCCAAGGTTTGAGAACACCCACAACTATGATAGCTACTATTATCAACAGTATAATGATGGCAATGCACATCCATTTTCGTGAGTTCTTCTGGAGTTTCTTAGCATTTTGAAGTGCAGTTGTCCCTCTCTGGACATGATCGACTGCGTTGTTGACCTGAACAAGCCTCTCATTAACGCAAAACCAAACTAAATATGCCCTGTATTCCACATACACATGCATACAACAAACACAAGATCAAGGGTGTAAGAGGTTGAGAGTGAACAAACCTGACTTTCAATGTTATCTAAAATTTCTCCTTGAGCATCAACTAAGACTGCCATGTCAAGGTAAATCTGAGAAATAGTAAAATAGAATTAGACATGGCATCCTTACAACTAGATTAAGTATTTAAGAAGACTAAGATTTTCGTTTAGGCAAACCTGGTGTAAATCAAGAAGTTTTTTCTCAATCTCTTTCACAGCATCATGTCTCTCCTGAATTTCTTCTACTGTGTTTACTACCTGCAAAATCCAGGTTTTCTTAAGTTTTAATTCTCCACACAAGTGATGCAAAATCATAACTACAATAATTTCAGATGTGTTTCCAAAATAAAACAATTGAAATGTTTGACTACTCCTCCCCAACCCACTGAAAAAAAATTATCATCTTTGGCCATGATATAAAAATGTGAAAACTCACTTTACTATATAAAGTTAATGTAAATAGAAAGATAACAAAACACAATTTTTCCAAGAAAAGAGGAAGACAGAAAACATAACATAATATGTTGATTTTTTCAAAAGGGACTCAATAAATTCCAGTAAAAATTCACAAACCAAGTACCTGTCCTCGGCCTGCTTCTAGAATTGCTCTCTGGAAGATTTGCTCACTGTTTCCAGTTTCTATGAGGTGATCAATTGTCTAGCACAGTCAATGATGGCCAATTACAAAAAAAATTTATATGCAGAGAATATCTCATCTCAAATCACAAACTCATGAGTTAAGCTCACCTCATCATCTGGCCTAGTCCCAGTAACTGTAAATCAAATCAAGTAATCACAAAGTGAACTTGATTAAACACTTTCTAATATATAAGTTTAAAATAAAATAAAAAAGAAGAAGCAATGGTACTGCCATAGTGTACCACAGGGCTGAAATGTTCAAACCTGTTATAACTCTTCTCTCCACAACCTCACGATATTCATCTTGTATTCTTTGTCTAAGAGTCTAAAACATAACACATTGATGAGAAGACAGACATGAAGTTGGAAAAACAGCTTCTGGTGTTAGGTGTTAAAAACTAAACATACCTGGAACTCTGTCATGAGATCCTTGAATTTTTTAGTCAAGGCACTGTGGTTTCAAGGAAAAGTAAATAATTCAGTTTAGTGGGTCCTTTTATCAAGTACAAGAATAAAGATATGTACAACCAACTTACTTTGTCATATTCATTCTTGCTCTGTCTATACCTGTTCCCTTTTCACAGCCAGGCTTTTGTCTATTGGATAGGTTCTGCACAAAACAATTCCTGATCAAATAATTTTCATACTTGTCTGAAATTTTGCAATAAATTGACCTCTAATAAAAACAATATTCAGCCAATAGCTCAATACATCTCTGTTTATAGCCTCTATCTTTGCTTTGACACCATGAGCAATCTTTCCAACTTCATCAATATCTTTCTCCATCCTCTTCTTGATACCTGAAAGTAATGTTATAGGTTTATTAGTCTTATAAACACTGTTAAGTTTTGTTCGCATACATTGTAAGAACCAAAAGAAGTATATCAAAAACGTAAAATTTGAAGCATAAATATTTATTTAACTTGCCATTGTTGCTAGAAAGACAATTTGCCATGTGTCTGTCTGGCTATAGCAGCCTGACAAACCCAAGTTAATACAATTTCAGCTCCAATACCAGAAAATCTTACAACGAAATTCAAAATGGATGGTTCAACTAGAGTATAACATTACATCGTAACACACACTTAACGGCACATGCTTTAGTAACAGATTTTATTCCTTGTTCTAAAGAGTATCAAATTTCACTCACATTTAATGTTAGTAACAAATGCAGTATATTAAAAAAATTGTCATGTGTCTGGTTATAAGTCCCTTACACACCCAAATTAATACATCGTCAGCACCTATACCAGAAAATCACACAACTGAATTCAAAACGGATTATTTCAATTAAAAAACAAAACATTGCACTTGATGTAACCAAAAAAATAACATTGCATCTGTAACACACCTTTCATGGCAGATGCTTTTGTAACAGCTTTCGATTCCTCATTAGCTTCCTGGAAAAAGTACTCTTAGCTTATAAATGAGAACTTGCTGCTGGAAAGTAACAAACGATGAAGATAATGGATACCTTTAACTTTTGAAGTAGCACAGCCAGCTTATCGATCTGTTTATCAGCCTCATGGATCTAATATCGAAACAAAGAATATCAGTACATGTAGTATCAACTGCATTATTGAACAAACTACATGAAGAAAAAGTTGACTATGGAAACAGCAAAAACTTATCAGTTCTATTATCCCCTTGGATAACAGTATCTTTCGACTTCCAGCCTATTCTAAAATAATATCCGCACAATAAAAAGCGTGCACATTGTGTACCTGCTTATTAAAAGCTTCCATTCCCATATCAGAGTTGCTTCTCGGAACCTGTCCCATTTCAATGTCACTTTCTCTAGAAGGATGGCCATTACTAGCCTCACCAACAAATGAATCCTGCAAGAACGAATGTCAAATAGTAATGACAAGAATAAAAAGAAAAACAAAACTATCCTTAGACTTTGATCTTATAAAGCAACAACATTGTACTAAACATAACTCATGTCCAATTAATTAACAGTTACAAAACAAAAGAAAAACACCAAAATCACTATCAGAATAAATCCAAAAACCAAAAATTATGCCACAAACAAAATAACCACCTGAAATCTAATTGGGGATAAGTATGATCTGAGTTAAAGCAAGACACCGCCTTTAGGAAATTTTACACTACCCATATAGCGATTCAGCGACGAACTGAATTTTACGGCTTAGAATATCAGAACACGATGATTCCTATTCGTATAACACTAGAATCCAAGGAAAAAATTTGGGCACCTCTAAATGTCGTTTTTTTAAAGAAGATAAAATAAAACAAAACAGAGTATGAATCTGACACTGAGATGGCAGAAAATTAGAACAGAAAAAACAATAAGTTTAGCAATAGAACTACAAGACCCAGTGATCAAAATCGAATTTTGGAATCGAAAAAGGGAATTACAGACATCAACTTACAGTGAGAAGGTCATTCATCGTGAATTATCAAATCAAACTCAGAGAGAAGAAAGAGATGTCCAAAGTAGACAGTGAAACGGCAATAATTGTGTCTTTGGCCGGCGAAACGACAGCGAAGCAAGGCAGGGAAACCCACGAACTCTCTCACAATGTTTCTTGTTTTTGTTCTTTGTCTTCTTTTATGTTTCAAACAATGTCTTTAAAAATAATAAATGCCTCCATTTCCTTCAGATTGTCTGTTATTTACTTTTTTTATTTATTATCAAATTATTAAATTATAAAACTGATCCAATAAGGCACTTTGTTTTTACAATTTTATCCTTTTTTATTATATAATTAAAATTTACTAATCATATAATTATCTTTCAAACAAGTATTTCAATTTCAAAATTTGTAAATAGAAAGTTATTTTTCCTTCCACAAATTTCAGTTATTAATAAATTTAATTCTAAAATATTCAGTATCAAACCAAGTTAATTGATATAAGAACTTTGTCAATGAATATGTAAATATCTCTTTAAATATCTAGTTTCGAGACTTATCTATAGACTCAATTTACTCAAACTTCTAACTACTAAAGTAAATATACTTTTTACAATATCATTTAATTATATATTGTCGTATTTGAACTTTTTTGACTTTATAATAATTATTCTAAAAGTATACCTAAAATAATTTCTACCTAATAAAAATTATAAAAAACTATTAATACCTCGCGAAACTCGTTTTTTGTTAGCATTAAATTTGTACATAGTTAACCATTTTATACTGGAAATTAAAATAAATACTTTCGCATAAAATTAAAAATTAACAAATATTCGTAAAATTGTAGATATTAAAAATATCCCGTCCTTGTAATTTTGAAGAACAATGAAAGTATTGATTCAAGTCATTTTTTATGCAAAATGTTTTCTTGCTTTTGTTCATTGATAAGGTATTTTTGAAGAAATGAACTTACTTAGGCAATTGATCTTATTTAAAGAAGAATATATATATATATATATATATATATATATATATATATATATTTTAAGTTAAAGGAAAGAGGTATTCCAAAGTGTTGGAGGAAGAAACAGAGGGACCAATAGATATATGAAATTGACTTATTCAGTATGGCATGGCTTTTGGACAACCTGAAACCTCTGCGATGAATGTGGAATGAACATCACTTTTTCTATTTGTTCAGACTGTATCCAGCTAGAATCAACAAAATGCTTAAAACAAAAAATGAACTTGCCTCCATTGTTTGCTTCAGATTCCATGTTTTCTTTCTCATCTTTTGGAAATTTAGCACTCAGTGATTTCTATCACAAGTATAATATGGTTTTGACTTTTGACTTGTGAGGACCTTTTTTCAAAGCTTTGGCACATGATTCTGTTATTAGAGAAATATATTTTTGTCAAGTGCATTCTTTTTTTTTTTTCCTAAAGAAGATACAATTAAATATTTAATTATTCATTTATGATCTAGGAGTTTGATAAATAATAGGGTCAATAGTTAATTTGGTTTAGTGATTTTTAAAAAAAATCAATTTTGTCTAAAAGTTTGTTAAAAGATACATAATTTGGTTTCTTATGTCAAATTTGCATAAACAACTTTAACTAGTAATGATATGACACACAAAGTAACTTATATCTCCACGTGTATTTTCGTCCCTCATCTTCATCCTCAACCCAATTTCTAAAAAACATATTCCCTAATTTTTTTTCTTCTATTTAGACTCTCAACCCATTATTTTCCTCTTGTAACAAATTATTGTTAATAACACAAAGTTCATCCAGTAGGTTTATACAACATAAAAGAGAATCTCATCAAAAAGACAAAAAACATTAATAATACAACAATTATCAAAAGTGCATAGAACTATCAAATATTCATTCTAATATGCTGGAGCTTTTATGCCCAAAATATCTCAACAAATTAAGAGGAGAGGTGGAGGCTCGAGAAGGCAAGGATTTTCAAATGAAAAAAATTATCACTCATGTAGTTTTTGAACGGAAAATCCAACTCATCCAATATCATGCTATCCAACGAGGGAGATTTAACTTCATCTTCAAAGCAAGGTCCCTCCTCATACTCATGGATCTCCCACCACGCGAAGCACCGTGATGTTGAGGGGACACATAATAGTGTTGTTGGCGACCAGAGAAGAAAGCAGAAGAATAAATGAAAAATGAAAAAAAAGGAGAAATAAAAGGGAATTGTCGTGGTGGCTCTCGTGCTGATTCCGAGAACAACGATGGTCGTGGTGATGACGAGAAGTTTGTGGTTACCGTTGAAAGAGGGCATGTAGTAACGATGACAAAAGTGAAGATTGTGTTGGGTCTCGTGGAGGTGGGATAAGGGTGTTTTTGCCAACGCAAAGTTTTTAGAAGTTGGGTTGAGGGAAGAACAAGAAGTATGTTGGAAAACACATTGGATTACACGTGGAGACATGTGTAGCAGGGTCATTCTACGTGTCAAATCATTGCCAATTAAAGTCATTAATACGAATTTATCATAATGGACCAAATTGTATGTTTTTTTAACAAACTTTAGAACAAAATTGATTTTTTTAAAATCACTAGACCAAATTGACTTTTGGCCCTTAAAGTAGAAACAAAAAAGGTAATTATACCTTGATAATAATGTTTATTGATTAATTAATATTATCTTTTTATGTAAAATATTTATCATATTTACTGATGATTAGTTTTTGTTAAAAAGTCCTATTCATCCATCATTTTTAAAGATTTTATCTTTTAATTACATTTTTATTTACAAAATTTAAACTAACATTATTTAGAAGATTTAAACTCAAATCTTCTATGATAAAAAAATGAAATATGTAACACCCAAGAAAATACATCTAACTATTACAATACAAGTTCTACCGATTTCTATACAAACTTGAAGTTTTTCAAAATATTTCTATTACAAGATTATGACTTATAGAAATACAAATATTAACAATATAAGAATTGCTTGTTTCAAGTTAGAAAAATAGGGATTATGTTTTATCTCTTTCATTCTTATGTATTTTGATTAGCATGTTAACATTATGTTCTTTGATTGAAATTGGTGCCCGTATAAAAGTCATTTACATTGATTTCTCGCATATAAAATTATTAAGAATGTTCCCTAAATATCGATCCCTCGCATAATTATAAAAGCAACTTAGAATCAAGTTCAGACCTTAATAGCAATTAACATTTCAAGTCTATTTCTAGCACTCAAATATTTTAAGTATTTTTGTTTAGGTCAAAACCCTAAAAATACTTTCCAGTTAGATTTAAGATTCTCAAACATGTCACAACTCTTTAGAAGCAAAACAACATTACCAATAATCAATCAAGAACAAAGTATCATATTTAAATATCACCTCAATATATAAGAGTTTGAACATATTACTCCCAATCCCAAAGGGGAGACTTAGCCACGCATACTTCTAGCACTTTCCATTCTCCCAATTGGTTACAATTCACTCAATGGTGTTTTCCTCTCAATCTGACACACTAGGGTTGAGTCTCCAACCCTCTATTTAACCTAATTTGCTAGGGTTAGGTGGCTTCCTGCGTCACGTTGATGGACTTAATGATAAAAACATAAAATGGTTCAATCTGTCTGACGCATTCTCGCTCAAGCGAGAATATCTTGTTGAAGATAGGTTTTGATATCTCCAAATCTATGAAGATTGGTTGAAGGCTTTGCTGCTGCTTGTGTGTGTGGGTTATGGGTAGTTTGAATTTGTAATCCACTTTTAGTTAGGATCCAAAGTTGGTTTAAATCAAATCCTTTTGAAAAAGAGTGTTTTCCAAAGAAGTGAAAAAACTTGTTTTATCGTTTCAATCGGTTGTTTTACACTTAGTGTTTTTTAAACATATTTTGACAAACCTTGAAATTAGTTGGCCTTGCTGTCAAACCAATTCAATCGGTTCTTTCGACATTTCAACCGATTTTTTTTTTAAATCTTTAACAAAAAATTTTAAGTTTGGTAAATCTGTTTTAATTGATTCAAAATTGATTTGACTTTTACATTAAATGTTTTTAACAGCCATTTGGAGTTTAAATAATCTGTTTTACACTCTAGTAGTTATGATATAAGATTAAATCTTTCAAATCATTTTTCTCCAAGATTTACTTCAAGCTTTGGATTTATCAAAAGAGTGGAATAAGATTGCTTTGTATATTTGAGAATTCAATCTGTATCAGGTGGTGATCATTTCTTTTCTCTCTTGAATACTGTAATATTGTGTAAACGTGTTATGTGCAGATCCAAAGGGTGTTATGTGATCTGTTGTATGTTGTTTGCCAAAGGAGGTGTGTGTTCTTGAATCACATCTTTGGTGTGTGGGTTGTAATCAAGGTTATTATGGAGGATGCTTGTGAAGAAGGGGAAGAGGTCATTTTTTATGTGATGAGCACTCAAGACATTGTCAATATATATAAATGGGTATGGAGGAAGCTATTGAATTTGTTTATAAATATATCAAAATACATGACCATCAGTCATGCGACAATAACCTTATTGTGATGCCATGTCACACTTTTCATGCACTAGGAACCACATAATCACATAAAATAAAAACTTTATTGTGGAACCATGTCACATTTTCCTCCATCACCGCCTGGGAGTAGGTGGCCCGAGAGTGGGCGGGAAGGGGAGGAAGGAGAGAAAAGGAACACCTAGTAGGAGAAACTATTTCCACTATGAGAGCACCCTGAGTAGGTCTAGGTGTGTAAATATATAAAGGTGGGAAGACAAGGAGGAACTAGGTGTATTCATATATAGAGGTGGGAAGACAAGGAGGGTCTAGGTGTGTAAAGATATAGAGGTGGGAAGACAAGGAGACAAAAAAATTTGTTAGATAGGGAGAGGCAAAAAAATCTGTTGCACAGGGAGATACAAGAATTTTGTTGTGACAATCGATTATAACTAGAGTCATGAATGTTTTAAATTGACAGACAAGAAATTTGTTATCATAATTATCACGGTTTTTATTTATTTATAAATGGTCATGATATAGAAAAATAAATGGTCACAATACAAAATAAAATATGATCCTTCTCCCGCAATAAAAGTGATCATCGTACAAAATAAAATATGATCTTACTTCCACACTACACTTCTCTATTCATTATATTATATTTCAAAAATTTAAAATATTCATAATTTTACATGTACCGTATCCACCTTCATCCATTAGACAAATTCAACTGAGTCAAATTTAAGTGGTTTTTATACATCAAGTCAATGTTGTTAAACATGATAATGGCCAGTGTTGTCGTCAATAAAAATATTATTAACTAATATTTTGGAATTAATATTTTGTTTTTATTTAGAATTTTTAGAATTCTGAATCTTGGACTCTAATTTTTTTTTATTGTCTCAATGATTTTGTTACACCCCAATAATGTTTGGGTGGAAAACAAAAGTAGACAAATGTATCTTATAGGTAATTATTGGTGGAAAACTCCACACACTCCTTGGTGTTCGCAAATGATAACTTCAACCGACACCAGAAAACATCAGACTTATCAGCATTAATTTTTTGAATAAAACAATAAATTAACAAATCACAAAAACAGAGAAGTAGAGTCAATTACCAGTGTGGTCATCAATAAAAATATTATTAACTAATATTTTGTTTTTATTTAGAATTTAGAATATTGGTCTCCTCTAATTTTATTTTGTTTTTATTGTCTCGGTGATCTTGTTACCCCACAATAAAATGATCCTCGTACAAAATAAAATATGATGTTTTCCCATAATAATGTTAGGTGGAAAGCAAAAGTAGAAAAATCTATGTTATAGGTAATTATTGGTGGAAAACTTTTCTGACCGAAATGACAACTTCAAACGGACACCAAAAAAATCAGATTTATCAGCATTAATTTTCATTTTCTGAATAAAACAATAAATTAACAAATAACATAAACAGAGGAGTAGAGCTAATTATCAGTTTTGTCGTCAATAAAAATATTATTAACTAATATTTTGGAATTCAGTACTCTTTGCCTCTCAACAAAGTCCCAAACACTCTTTGCCTCTCAACAAAGTCCCAAACACTCTCCATGGTATCAATTCTGTGTTTTCATAGTCTTCTTTCGTGAAATTGTCAATTGTGCATTGTGTAGTTAAATTAATCCTTTCAGATTTTTCTGTCCAATTATTATGATTGAAGTTAAAAAAGAAAGTTTTTTTTGCCATCCGGTGTAGATCATGAAGTATTTGTGTTGACATATATGCATTTGATTAGGGTCTTATTGTAATGGTTATGAAACTATGAACAATTATTTTAACACATCAATCTGTGAGTATTTCCTCCAGGCGAAGCATGTATGGTTCTGTCAAGCAAAACATTACTTGTTATTTTCAAGGATGATGGACTATCAAATGATAATGGATAGATGTTATTGTGTGTTGTTTTCACTAATAATATGATTCTGAAAAGGACTTTTATTTTGAAATAGCACAATCTAAACAAAGAAACTTTACAGTGATATAAATTTATTTTGTTTTTATTGTCTCATCGATCTTGTTACACCCACAATAAAATGATTTTCGTACAAATTATAAATATATGATGTTACACCTACAATAGTGTTTGGGTGAAAAGCAAAAGTAGAAAAATTTATCTTATAGGTAATTATTTGTGAAAAACTCCACACATGAGACCAAAATTACAACTTCAAGACACATCAGAAAACATCAGATTTATCAACACTATTTTTTCGAATAAAACCTTAAATTAACAAATCCCTAAAATGGAGGAGTAGAGTTAATTAACAGTGTGGTCGTCAATAAAAATATTATTAACTAATATTAAAAATAAAATATGATGTTACCCACAATAATGTTAGGATGGAAAACAGAAGTAAAAAAATTGGAAGAAAACTCCACACACTCCTTGATGACCGAAATAACAACTTAAACGGACACCAAAAAAACATCATACTTATCAGCATTAATTTTTCGAATAAAACAATAAATTAACAAATCACATAAATAGAGGAGTAGAGCTAATTACCAATGTTGTTAGAATAAAAATATTATTAACTAATATTTTGGAACTATTTTTATTTAGAATATATAGATTTTAGAATCTTGGCCTCCTCTGATTTTATTTTGTTTTTATTATCTCATAAATATGGTTACATCCACAATAAATAATCCTTGTACAAAATCAAATATGATATTACAACCAACCAGTTTAGGTGAAAAACAAAAGTAGAAAAATGTATCTTATAGGTAATTATTGGTAGAAAACTCCACACACTCCTTGGTGTGACAGAAATTATTACTTCAATAAACACCGAAAAACATCAGATTTATCAACATTAATTTTTTGAATAAAACAATAAATTAACAAATCACAAAAACAGAGAAGTAAAGCTAATTACCACTGTTGTCATCAATAAAAATATTATTAAATAATATTTTGGCTTTATTTAGAATATTAAGAATTTAGAATATTGGTCTCCTCTAATTTTTATTGTTTTTATTGTCTAAGCAGTCTTGTTACATCTACAATAAAAATATCCTCATACAAAATTAAATATAATGTTACACCCACAATAATATTTGGGTGGGGAGTAGAAGTAGAAAAATGAATCTTACAAGTAATTATTGATGAAAAACTCCACACACTCCGTAGTGCCCGCAAATGATAACGTCAATGTAGAAGTAGAAAAATGAATCTTACAGATAATTATTGATGGAAAACTCCACACATTTCTTAGTGCCCGCAAATGATAACGTCAACGACACCAAAAAAACATCATATTTATCAGCATTAATTTTTCGAAGAAATCAATAAATTAACAAATCACAGAAACAGAAGAGTAGAGCTAATTACCAGTGTGATAGTCAATAAAAAATATTATTAACGAATATTTTAGAACTAATATTTTGTTTTTATTTAGAATATTTAGAATTTAGAATATTTACCTCCTCTAGTTTTATTTTTTTTACTATCTCAACGATCTTGTTACACCCACAATAAAATCATACTCATACAAAATATAAAATATGATGTTACACCCACAATAATTTTTGGTAGAAAACAGAAGTAGAAAAATATATTTATAGGTAATTATTAGTGGAAAACTCCACCTACTCCTTGGTGACGGAAATTATTACTTCAACAAACACTAGAAAACATCAAATTTATCAACATTAATTTTTTGAATAAACAATAAATTAACAAATCACAAAAACAGTGGAGTAGAGTTAATTACCAATTTGTCGTAATAAAAATATTATTAACTAATATTTTGTTTTTATTTAGAATTTAGAATCTTGGACTCTTCTAATTTTATTTTGTTTTTATTGTCTCAAAGATCTTGTTACACCCACAATAAAATGATCCTTGAAGAAAATCAAATATGATGTTACACCACACAATATTGTTTGGTAGAAAGCAAAAGTAAAAATAAAATAAAATGTATCTTATAGGTAATTATTGGTGGAAAACTCCACAAACTCCTTGGTGACGGAAACTATTACTTCAACAAACACCACAAAACATCAGATTTATCATTATTAATTTTTTTAATAAAATAATAAATTAACAAATCACAAAAAACAGAGTAGTAGAGCTAATATTTTGTTTTTCTTTAGAATATTTAGAATTTAGAATATTGGTTTCCTTTAATTTTTATTTTATTTTATTGTCTTAATAGTCTTATTGCACCCAAATAAAAATATCATCGTACAAAATAAAATATGATGTTACACCCACAATAATATTTGAGTGGGAAGTAGAAGTAGAAAAATGAATCTTACAAGTAATTATTGATTGAAAACTCCACACACTCCATGATGCCGGCAAATGATAACTTCAACCAACACCAAAAAACATAATATTTATCAGCATTAATTTTCTGAATAAAACAATAAATCAAATAACAGAAACAGAGGAGTAGAACTAATTACCAGTGTGGTTGATAGAGAAGAACCTAATGTCCCAAGAAAGACACAATAGACAAACCAAACAGCCTTTGTGGATGAGAGACTTCATAATGAATTAGGATAATGCTAATAGTAAATGTTAATGGCCCAAATTTTGTAACCTAAACATCACTATACAAGTGATGTTGTTTTTGGAAATAAAGTAGAGAACCTTTTACCCTAGTATTAATTCCCTGAGTATTAGTTAGTAAGGTAACTATTGTGGTAGTGTTATAATTGTGACGAGAAATTTCTACCAGGTCACAAATGCTCCACCTCACGATTTCTCCTAGTTTTAGATGTCACAGAACCAGTCCTTGAAATTCTAGACGTTCCTCCTGATCTCGACCAGACAGAAGACATGGTCCATTTCCACTTATCTCCCCATGCTCTCATAGGAAATTTCTCCCTCCAAACTCTAAAGTTCCAAGACCTCATCCACAATTTACCAATTATCATTCTCATAGACTCTGGCAGTTCCCACAACATCCTTCAACCTCGTATTGTCAAACACTTACACCTACCCATTCAGTCTAGTCCACCTTTTTGAGTCATGGTGGGAAACAGTGCCTTCATAACATGTCAAGGCATTTGTCCTGTGGTACAGATATCTCTCCAAACCTCAGTTTTCACTATTCCCTTCTATCTCCTACCTAAGAGGGTGCTGATGTAGTTCTAGGAATTGAATGGTTGCACACGTTGGGCCCCATTCAAGCAGATTTTGCAATCCCCAGCATTGCATTCACCCACCTCAATAAACATATCACCCTCACAGCTACAACCCCATCAACCCCAACACAAGATACTTACCATCAGATTTGCCACAACATCTCCACTCACACCATTGCTTCACTTCATTTATTATAAGTTGACACACATTCCCTGATCCCCATTTCCCTAGAAACTAGCTTGCAAACACCATCATCCCCACTTTACCATTTACCCCAATCCATTCAAACTATCTTATGCAAACAACAGTCAATCTTCAAACCACCCCACGTTTACCCCACCAATACCCCATGACCACCACATTCCCCTCTTACCCAACACAAGTCCAATTAATGTACGCTCGTATCGATACCCCCTAAAAGACATACAATCACCCACTTAATTGCATAGATGCTGCAGAAAGGATTCACCAAACCTAGTACCAGCCTCTTTTCGTCCCCAATACAGCTCATAAAAAAGAAAGACGGGACATGGTGCTTTTGTGTTGATTACAAAGCACTCAATGCAGTCACCATCCATGACCATTTTCCCATACCCATTATTGATAAATTGCTAGATGAATTGGGGTCCACTACAATTTTTACCAAGATTGACCTATACTCAGGGTACCACCAAATTAGGCTCAACCCAAATGACACTCACAAGACAGCCTTCAGGACCATGGATGGACACTATGAATTCCTAGTTATGCCTTTTGGTTTGACTAATGCTCCCTCCACATTTCAGGCAGTCATGAATGATCTATTACGACCTTTTCTTAACGGTTTGTTTTAGTTTTTTTTTTATTACATTCTTATTTACAGCCCCGCACTATAGGACCATTTGGTCCATTTAGAGCTTATTATGAAATTGTTACAAACACGGTTTTTTTTTTGCTAAGCTTTCTAAATGCAATTTTGCTACTTCAAAAGTCAGTTACTTAGGCCGCATCATTTCCCAAGCTGGAGTGGCCCCTGACTTTAAGAGCATTCCTCGGTCTCATCGAATTTTACATCTTCCGGATTTCACCCAACCTTTTGCTATAGACACAGATGCCTCTGTGGTTGCTGTAGGAGTAGTCCTCAACCAAGCCAGTCACCTAATCGTCTTCTTCAGTAAAAAAGATGTGTCCCCGTCTCCAAGCAGCATTAATGTATGTGAGAGAGATGTATGCAATCACAAAAGCAATCAAAAAATAGCGTCAATACTTGTTAGGAAACCATTTAAAAATCTACACAGATCAAAAGAGCCTCAATACACTGCTATCACAAACAATTCAGACACCAGAACAACAAAAATGGACAACAAAACTTCAAGGGTATGACTTTCAAATAAAATACAAACATGGAAAAAACAATGTTGTGGCTGATGCACTATCCCGCCAACTCTCTTGGTATTTTTAGTCGTCTCCTCCCCAATCCCCACCATATTCAAAGAGTTGTGGTAATACTTCACCACCACAGAGGGCAAAAATTTAATACTTTCACTCACCCGCAACCAACCATTACCCATCAATTCTCCACCAGCCAAGGTCTACTCTTCTTCCACAACCGGATTTTCCTTCCCCAAACTCAAGATTTTCGCAAGTGTATCATCAGTGAGCTTCATGACTCACCCATAGGGGACACTCTGGTTTGAAACCCACAATGTCAAAGGTAGTTGCATCCTTCTACTGGCCAGGCTTGACACGAGACACCAAGGAGTTCATACAACACTCCTCGATGTGCCAACAAAATAAGTACCTGCCACAAAAACCACAAGGATTAATCCAACCCCTTCCTATACCACATCAAGTATGGGCAAACATCTCTATGGACTTTATTACGCACTTACCGGCATCTGCTGACCGCACTGTAATTTGGGTGATCTATGACCGTCTGTCCTAGTGCGTCCACTTCTTGGCCTTACCCACTCATCACACGGCCCAAAGCCTCGCCCAGAGGTTCTCCACCGAGATCTTCTATTTACATGGACTTTCCACGAGCATAGTGTCAGATCGTGACCCTATCTTCACTAGCACCTTTTGGCACAACTTGTTCAAAGCCCAAGGAACAACACTTCGTTTCAATCCTTCATACCATTCTCAAAACGATGGTCAAACAGATGTATTGAATAGGGGGTTAGAAGCTTACCTTGCTTTTTCGCCAGTCACCACCCCCATTCATGGTACAGATTTATTCACCTCGTCTAATACGTCTTACCATTCCTCCATTGACACCTCTCCCTTCCACGCATTATATGGACGACCGTCGCCCATTGCCATTGACATGCTTCACACACCCTAAACGGACACCACGATTTCGAAACTCCTACACGAGCACACCATCGTCATCCACCAGTTGAAGATAAATCTCCATCACAACCGCCAACGGATGTGATGTGATTCCAATAGCCACATAGAACAAGATTCTTGACACTTTGAGGAATCACCTTGAGCTGGAAAATGTAGAGGCACTTTCTTAGAAGTTGGATCATGGTTCTAAAATCAAGAACTCACCAATAACAAGTACCAAATCCCAAACTCATTTGGATGAACCAAATATTGTCAAATTGAATCAACAAAGGAGAATGAAAAGAAGAGACCGAACAGAATTGAATTAAAAACAAAAGTACCGAACAGAATTAAGAAGCAAACAGAAAATAGGTGCTGGAAAATTAAAGGAACCAAAACAAAAACAACTCAAAACTCAAGGCTACATGAACAAATTGAAGAAGAAGAAAGGAAGGAGAAGAGAATGCTCATGAAGATGGAGGAATGGTTGGATGATCACGCCACTAGAAGAATGGATGCTCCTAGATGAGTGTGCAAGCCGCCACTTGAGGAAACCATGGTCCTTCAAGATAAGATTAGAGTAGAAGCTCAAAAGCTCTCCAAATGCTCACTCCAATTTTGAGTATAGTTTCTTTAGATAAAATCAAATCTGAATTTTACAAAGGAAGCACCTCTATTTATAGCCTAAGGTGCTGAAAAATAGGTGGGAAATTTCAAATAAACTCATTTGAAATTCCCACCAAAAACAAGTCACATGGGAGGTGTGACCTTTTTCTACTATGACACCTCCCAAAAACTACACCTACACCACTCTCCTAAGTCACATGGACAATGTGACTTTATTTTACATTTTCACACACCTTTATTTAATAACCAAACCTCCTAAAACTATACAAGAGTATTTCAAAGCTTGGCCTTGCCCCTCATGGGATGGACTTGGGCTCTTTGGGCTTTGGCCTTCTTGGGCTTGGGCTTGGGCTTTGGGCTTGGGCCTCATCTTTATTTTATTTCTTCTTTTAATTTTGAGAAGACTAGAAGGAAGAACTTCAAATGTGAGGGTGGATGTCCTCTTCCTCCATTAATAAAAGCCTCCTTTATTTGATTCTCATCAGGATGCGGGCCCAAGCAGATAACCACCGCACCGAACGCTCCTTCACTGTCGGCAAATGGGTGTGGCTTTGTCTGCAACCGCACTGTCAACACTCTGTCGAACGACGCTACTCACCCAAGCTCGCTCCTCGTTTTTCAGGCCCCTATAAGATTGCGCGTCACATAGGAAAGGTGGCTTACGAGCTCCACCTTCCCTTGTCATCACGCATCCATCCAGTGTTTCACGTATCTCTTCTCCTTCAGTTTAAAGAGGTACCGCCAGAGAGTGCATCTAACTCAAGTACGACCCCACACCACTTCTAGACTTACTGATATGAATCCAAATAGACATGACAATAAAATTGGGAATTTAGGGTTACGGAACGGAATAAATTCAAAACAGTAACAATAAAAACCTGGATAAAGGAAGGCGCCACAAACAAAGTTTGATAAGCCTAAGGATGATCGCCACAAGAATTACTGGATTCTTGATAAGATCGCAAGATACAGGGAAAAACCCTAGCAGAGAAACACTCTCTAAAATTATCAAAATATTCGTCCCCCTAATCTGAGTTCCAATAGTGTATAAATTACAAAGGTCTTTTCTTGTTTGTAAGAAAATAAGACAATACTACAATCCTTATATTTCAAGAATGATCATTGTCCCAGTGGTTAGGTTGATACTCTGTACTTGGTCTTGAGTTCAAATCCTAACTCCAAATAAAATAATAATATTATTTTATTTTAATATTCCAATCTTGTTGTGAGTGGCCCTTGGGCTTGGATGTCCGCATCATTCCCTCCCTCTTGAGAAAGACCTTGTGGAGTAGAGCTAATTAATATTAACTAATATTTTTTATTTATTTAGAATTTAGAATATTGATCTCCTTAAATTTTATTTTGTTTTTAATGTCTCAACGATCTTGTTACATCCATAATAAAATGATCCTCGTACAAAATCAAATATGATGTTACATCCACAATAATGTTTGGCTCACAATCATCATAGTTCTCAAAATTTGGTTCACAATTGCTGATAACTGGGGTGATGACAAATATGTTGATTTTTTTTTTTTACTTGACTAACTTCCTCTTGGTGCATATCAATGAATGTTTCGTCGATGTCTTTTTCCTCCATCTTAAATAGAAGATCTAGGTCAACTCCCTAACTTTCGAGTATTTTGCAATATTTCTGCTAAAAGGTTCTTGTCAAATTGCTTGAGAGATTTTCATGTGACCTAGCTCAACGATCCACGACTTTGTTGTATTCTAACATGAACAGAGACATCTCACACCAACCTCTTCGTAAACATATCTCTAATAACACTCATGTTATCCAATCCAAGCTTATACTAATATAGGCAACACCAAATTCCAAAGAAATGGAATCCATAGAACCTTGGATAGGTAATAACTAAATCAAAACGGATTATTCCCATATTTATTGGGAGAACTTCTTTTACTTTATAATGGTCATATGTAGGTGTCAACATCACTAGCTCATCTTGTTCTTCAATTTCGAGCAATAATATTCTCATAATCAGAAGGATGTGCAGCATTAATTATTGGTGATTCTACTTAGAACTAAGAGTAAGATCTACCACCATCTAACTCCACCCAATACCATGTGCTAAAGGATTCATTCTCACCCTTATGAAAAGGTAAGTATAACCTAGCCAAACACAAACTTTCTTAACATTAGTTACAGTACCCAATGTGACCTCTTCACCAATTTTGTCAAACTGAGACTTCTTAACTCACCCAATTATCTGCATAACTTCAAGCATATAATTCCCTTCCATAGGTAGAACATGCGTAGTCTTCATTAATCCATCCCCTATTACTCATAGAGTCATTTTTCCTTACTATATATGACAAGTAGGTGATAAAATTCATGGAAATATTATTTGACTTTCATCCCATGAATGTCAAAACTATGTTAACATATTTCCTAGTCATTATTTGTCTGGTCTTTGATTTTGTTTTTAACAAAAAAAACGAGTAGCTACATACTTCTGTATCTTCCTTCATTCAATGTCACCAAATAAACTTCCTTAAATCTTGATGCCCTTGAGTCATACTTAGATGTCATTGAACTTGCTTTCGTGACTCTTAGATGACCCATCTACTTCAATTTTTCTTCCTTAGCACACATATTTTGTTTCTAAATCTTAATATACCATTCATTTCCTACATAAAATCTTTAGTTTCCTAGGTACATAATAATCTTCAAATTCAATTTCACCAATTTTCTTACTCTCACTTTTTCTAGAAACTTGTTAGTTATAACATATGTACTACAACTTTCAAATTAAAATTGTTGAAACTTCCACTCAACTCTAACCATATAATCTTAAGTGTTGATACATATGTCTACTCGTGACTTTAACCATGTGCTACAACATTTCCTTTCCCAGGATAATACTTCCACTAAAATTAATAATCTTTCAAAACTCCTCCATCTTTTCCAAAGGAATTATGCATTGTTCATTACTTGATCTACCACAATCTAGATTCCATTATGTACTCTCATTGTCTGTGGAAAAGGAACCACACATATAGCAAAAAAAACTTTATTTCTACTTAGTCACGTCCAATGGTTTTAACATTATCCCAGGTCTTTGATACTCAACTTTAGTCTCTTATAGGTCAGACAAAGAATGACCTATGGAGCCATTTCCTTTTTATGTTGAACCTTAAAAGAAAACTTCTTCAAATATTATCTTAGCTATGCTTGATGCACATTAAATCATTCTTAAAACTTTTATACTAGACTATATTCTCTAACCTCTTATTTGCAAATACAACCAACTTATCTTAAACCTCATAATTCCCCCTTTACTTCCATAATGAAATTCTCAGTCCACTTAGTTGTTACACTCCATTAATTTGAATCTTTTAAAATTACATCTGACACTTGAAATGCCTCCTTGATTATGACAGATTCAACCAAATTTTCCTTTCCAAGATGATACATAAATTTGAAATCTTACTCCCTTAATAACTTCACCAATATCTTTTGTCTCTTGTCTAGTCTCTTTTAATCAAACAATTACTTAAGATTCTTATAATATTGAATGTAACTAATTAACTTCCTGTAACAATCAATTAAATCCACACAACTTTTTGCTTTTATGCTAGCCTTTGTGTAACGACATCGTTACTCATTCTTATCGATCATATTTGGATCTATTAGTTGTCTTATACACATCTTCACTCTTTACTTAAAGTTTCAGATACTTGAATCTATTGTCTACATGAAAAACATTGATTTTTCATGCAACTTGATCCATCATACCATCATCCCTCAACAATCTCGTTTATCTTTAAAAAATTCACACATAATCTAGATTCCTCATCCTTCTTTTTCACCAACAATATTGATATTCCTCATGGTAGCATACTCAACCCAACAATCTATTTTCTCCAAAAAAAAATTTTATAATGTGTCATTAGCGCCAACCCTGCTCAAGCACTAGACCAAAGAAAATTCCACTTTTTTTTCTTTGAAGACAACCTTGACACTTGCTCTAGAAAACTGCGTATAAAACTCCACTTTGTCAAAGTACTACTTCTCTAATAACATGCATTATTTATCTCTATTTGAAGTTGGATTATGAACAAGTTACCCTAATCTGTGACCCGTTCCATACTCGTTATGCAACTATTCATTCCATATTATTCCAATTTGAAGATATCGCATTTCTATTCATCACAATTAAAAAGAATGTGATCGACATAAAGTCAATTCATCTCCCAAAGATTATATCTAGATCCTTCAAAGACAGACGTCTCAAACTCACTTAGAATTTGAGTCCATCGGTAATAACAATCACCTGCCATGTATATTTATATATATATATATATATATATATATATAAAATACTACACTAAAATAAATGTTGGTGCAAAACTATTAGCTGAAAAGATCGCTTTAAAACTTACAACCAAACACTTACCATGATTAAATTTATTTCCATAAAATAAACCCTTGTTCAATGTCAACTTCACATAATATAGAAATAACCATCCCAATATATATATATATATATATATATATATATATAAATTATACTATACTTTAGAATTAATAAAGGAAATCATCTTGATTTAGTCATGAGTGTGCACCCTCATTACTTTATCAAGATTCTTTTCATTCTTAATACTTTCATCTATATTCATAACAACTAGTTTGACTCAAACACAAAAAGATTTCAAACAACAACTTTGTTAAACATCCTATTAGAAACTTTTAATTAAGTCTTGAAGCTATACTTAAACAAAAATCTACACGCAAGAGAAACAAAATAAACTCACTACCCTCAAGTCATCTTAAGGATGAAAAACATTGATTTTTCAGGCAACTTGATCCATCATACCATCATCCCTCAACAATCTCGTTTATCTTTCAAAAATCCACACATAATCTAGATTCCTCATCCTTCTTTTTCACCAACAATATTGATATTCCTCATGGTAGCATACTCAACCCAACAATCTATTTTCTCCAAAAAAAATTTTTATAATGTGTCATTAGCGCCAACCCTGCTCAAGCACTAGACCAAAGAAAATTCCACTTTTTTTTCTTTGAAGACAACCTTGACACTTGCTCTAGAAAACTACATATAAAACTCCACTTTGTCAAAGTACTACTTCTCTAATAACATGTATTATTTATCTCTATTTGAAGTTGGATTATGAACAAGTTACCCTAATCTGTGACCCGTTCCATACTCGTTATGCAACTATTCATTCCATATTATTCCAATTTGAAGATATCGCATTTCTATTCATCACAATTAAAAAGAATGTGATCGACATAAAGTCAATTCATCTCCCAAAGATTATATCTAGATCCTTCAAAGACAGACGTCTCAAACTCACTTAGAATTTGAGTCCATCGGTAATAACAACCACCTGCCATGTATATTTATATATATATATATATATATATATACATACATATATATATATATGTATATATATATATATATAAAATACTACACTAAAATAAATGTTGGTGCAAAACTATTAGCTGAAAAGATCGCTTTAAAACTTACAACCAAACATTTACCATGATTAAATTTATTTCCATAAAATAAACCCTTGTTCAATGTCAACTTCACATAATATAGAAATAACCATCCCAATATATATATATATATATATATATATATATATATATATATACATATATATAAATTATATTATACTTTAGAATTAATAAAGGAAATCATCTTGATTTAGTCATGAGTGTGCACCCTCATTACTTTATCAAGATTCTTTTCATTCTTAATACTTTCATCTATATTCATAACAACTAGTTTGACTCAAACACAAAAAGATTTCAAACAACAACTTTGTTAAACATCCTATTAGAAACTTTTAATTAAGTCTTGAAGCTATACTTAAACAAAAATCTACACGCAAGAGAAACAAAATAAACTCACTACCCTCAAGTCATCTTAAGGATGAAAAACATTGATTTTTCAGGCAACTTGATCCATCATACCATCATCCCTCAACAATCTCGTTTATCTTTCAAAAATCCACACATAATCTAGATTCCTCATCCTTCTTTTTCACCAACAATATTGATATTCCTCATGGTAGCATACTCAACCCAACAATCTATTTTCTCCAAAAAAAATTTTTATAATGTGTCATTAGCGCCAACCCTGCTCAAGCACTAGACCAAAGAAAATTCCACTTTTTTTTCTTTGAAGACAACCTTGACACTTGCTCTAGAAAACTACATATAAAACTCCACTTTGTCAAAGTACTACTTCTCTAATAACATGTATTATTTATCTCTATTTGAAGTTGGATTATGAACAAGTTACCCTAATCTGTGACCCGTTCCATACTCGTTATGCAACTATTCATTCCATATTATTCCAATTTGAAGATATCGCATTTCTATTCATCACAATTAAAAAGAATGTGATCGACATAAAGTCAATTCATCTCCCAAAGATTATATCTAGATCCTTCAAAGACAGACGTCTCAAACTCACTTAGAATTTGAGTCCATCGGTAATAACAACCACCTGCCATGTATATTTATATATATATATATATATATATACATACATATATATATATATGTATATATATATATATATATAAAATACTACACTAAAATAAATGTTGGTGCAAAACTATTAGCTGAAAAGATCGCTTTAAAACTTACAACCAAACATTTACCATGATTAAATTTATTTCCATAAAATAAACCCTTGTTCAATGTCAACTTCACATAATATAGAAATAACCATCCCAATATATATATATATATATATATATATATACATATATATAAATTATATTATACTTTAGAATTAATAAAGGAAATCATCTTGATTTAGTCATGAGTGTGCACCCTCATTACTTTATCAAGATTCTTTTCATTCTTAATACTTTCATCTATATTCATAACAACTAGTTTGACTCAAACACAAAAAGATTTCAAACAACAACTTTGTTAAACATCCTATTAGAAACTTTTAATTAAGTCTTGAAGCTATACTTAAACAAAAATCTACACGCAAGAGAAACAAAATAAACTCACTACCCTCAAGTCATCTTAAGGATGAAAAACATTGATTTTTCATGCAACTTGATCCATCATACCATCATCCCTCAACAATCTCGTTTATCTTTCAAAAATTCACACATAATCTAGATTCCTCATCCTTCTTTTTCACCAACAATATTGATATTCCTCATGGTAGCATACTCAACCCAACAATCTATTTTCTCCAAAATAATTTTTTATAATGTGTCATTAGCGCCAACCCTGTTCAAGCACTAGACCAAAGAAAATTCCACTTTTTTTTCTTTGAAGACAACCTTGACACTTGCTCTAGAAAACTACATATAAAACTCCACTTTGTCAAAGTACTACTTCTCTAATAACATGTATTATTTATCTCTATTTGAAGTTGGATTATGAACAAGTTACCCTAATCTGTGACCCGTTCCATACTGGTTATGCAACTATTCATTCCATATTATTCCAATTTGAAGATGTCGCATTTCTATTCATCACAATTAAAAAGAATGTGATCGACATAAAGTCAATTCATCTCCCAAAGATTATATCTAGATCCTTCAAAGACAGACGTCTCAAACTCACTTAGAATTTGAGTCCATCGGTAATAACAACCACCTGCCATGTATATTTATATATATATATATATATATATATATATATATAAAATACTACACTAAAATAAATGTTGGTGCAAAACTATTAGCTGAAAAGATCGCTTTAAAACTTACAACCAAACACTTACCATGATTAAATTTATTTCCATAAAATAAACCCTTGTTCAATGTCAACTTCACATAATATAGAAATAACCATCCCAATATATATATATATATATATATATATATAAATTATACTATACTTTAGAATTAATAAAGGAAATCATCTTGATTTAGTCATGAGTGTGCACCCTCATTACTTTATCAAGATTATTTTCATTCTTAATACTTTCATCTATATTCATAACAACTAGTTTGACTCAAACACAAAAAGATTTCAAACAACAACTTGTTAAACATCCTATTAGAAACTTTTAATTAAGTCTTGAAGCTATACTTAAACAAAAATCTACACGCAAGAGAAACAAAATAAACTCACTACCCTCAAGTCATCTTAAGGATGAACCATTCTGATACCATTAAATGTAACACCCCAGAAAATACATCTGACTATTACAATACAAGTTCTATCGATTTCTATACAGACTTGGAGTTTTTCAAAATATTTCTATTACAAGATTATGACTTATAGAAATACAAATATTAACAATATAAGGTTCAAAACTACATCATAAAGCCCTCCAGACCCTACGACACCTGTATGATCATCTGCTCGTGTACATAGTACAATCATCGCAGTTTAGAACACAACAAGAAAAGTAAGGGTAAGTTAATGAAAAGAAATTCCATAACATATTTAATTCACACAAAAAGAACCAATCAAACTAATCATTTATAAACATTTCTTTGAATGTTGTCATATAAAATTTCAATATCAATTTCATCATTCATATAGACCACACATGGATCTATTTTCAATCACAATCGTTGGATTTCATTTCAATCCCACTTCGTCTTCCGGAAGACTCATTAAGTATGCCCCTACCAGAGACTAACACCTGATTCAAAGATTACCAGCGAATCCAAGAGAAAGGATCAGGGTAAGTTCTGGTGTGTATGAACCCCCTCTCACCACCTAATATCTTAGTCTATATGACTTAGATAATTAGTGAAGCTAGAGGGTCTTTGTTAAACATAGGTTTTTTATACTTAATGCTATCAAACAGCAACTCATACATTTTCCCAAATGTATGACATCAATTTCATACAATTTCCATCATTCATATATAATACATATCATTCAACATAACATTTAAAATTCATAACATTCAAGAACCTTTCCAACATCAAAAACAATATTTAACATTCCAAACTATCAAAATCTAATATTTATACAAGTTTAAATAATATATAAACAAACAACACAATATATAAACAAACAACATCCCTACAAGAGAAATTGAATATTGAGACCACGTCCCCTCCACATTCATATCTTCTAGCCTAGGGTACTATAAAAAAATTAAAGTTAGTTTCCTTTAACTGGAATTCTACTGATGGAAATTCTACCTCAAACAGCGAACCACTCCAAAATTTAGGAACCTAGAGCAAGTTATCCAAATATTATCAAATTTTAGTATGAGCTTAATCAAGTTGAGAAAAACACATTTCTCAATTGGTCCCACTAAGATTGATGACTATATCATAGAGAAAAATAGAGAATAAGGTATCTATTAAGAAGTGGACTTTAAGCCTAACTCAACCCCATAAAATCGGCTCAATGAGGTGAGGTTTGCACCCACTTATATACAATGAATTGTCCTCATCTCTAGTCAATGTGGGATCTCCATCACACCCCCCTCACGCCGAGAGTGACAGCAGCTCGTGCGTGGGATAACATATTATGGGTGGTGGCCTGATAAACCCAACAAATACTCGCCAGGATAGGCTCAAAAATGGCTCTGATACCATGTTACAAAGTGAACTTTAAGCCTAACTCAACCCCATAAAACCGGCTCATAAGGTTGAGGATTGCACCCACTTATATAATTCTGCTTTTGATTTTTTTTTCTAATACTGCACCTCCTGTCGAGCCATGTGTTTCTACTCCTGCACCCAATATTGTCCCTCCACCAGCCTCATTATCCTCTGATCTTCCAACAAATAGTGCCTCTACTCCTGCATCCAACATTGCACCTCCACCAGAATTATCACCGCTTGCATCTTCAGGAAGCACCTCACCCCAATTTCCAAGAAGATCAGCTCGTCCTCACCGACAACCTGCCTATCTTGCGGATTTCCACACTGCAACCAACACTGTAAGTAGTAGATATCCTATTCATAATTATTTGTCTTACAATTTCTTATCTTCCAATCTTAGAAATGTTATTTCCTCTATCAATTCTCATCTTTAACCTCAGACATATAACGAAGCCTCCACACATGCTTCTTGGCAATCTGCCATGCAAGATGAGCTTCAAGCTCTTCCTGCTAACAATACTTGGCAACTTACCCCTCTCCCTCCAGGAAAGAAAACTATTGGTTGTAAATGGGTATATAAAATCAAATACCATTCTGATGGCACTGTTGAGCGCCACAAAGCTAGAGTTGTTGCCAAAGGGTTCACCCAACTTGAAGGACTTGATTTCTTAGACACTTTTGCACCTGTTGCTAAACTCACTACCCTTTGCCTTCTTCTTGCTATTGCCACTACCAAAAATTGGATTTTAAAACAACTTGATGTCAATAATGCCTTTCTTCATGGTGATCTCCATGAAGAGGTATACATGACCCCCCCCACCTGGCCTCTCTCTTCCTTCTCCCCAGCATGTTTGCAAGCTTCAACGGTCTTTGTATGGCCTTCGTCAAGCTGGTCGCCAATGGTACGCCAAACTTTCTACTTTTCTTTTATCAAATAATTACTCTATTTCTGCTGCTGATCATTCTCTTTTTCTTAAATATAATAACGATAAACTCACTGTTATTCTTGTTTATGTTGATGATTTTCTCTTAACTAACGATGACACGGAGGAAATCAATACAATTACTGCATCCCTTCACCTTCACTTCAAGATAAAAAAATTTAGGTCATCTCACTTACTTTTTGAGATTGGAAATTGCTCGCAATAGTTCTGGTCTTCATTTAAGTCAACGCAAGTATACTCTTGATCTTCTTCACGAAACTGGCATGCTTGACTCTGCACCTGTGGCCACTCCTATGACTCATACCTCCCGTCTCTCTCCCGATCAAGGCTTCCTTCTTGATGATGATGCAACTTTCCAATACAGAAGACTTCTTGGACGTCTAATCTACTTAACCAACACGCGACCTGACACCGCCTTTGCTGTCCATAATTTAAGCCAATTCATATCTGCACCCACAACTCATCATCAACAAGCTGTCTCACGTCTTTTGCGTTACCTCAAGGGCACCCCTGGTGAAGGACTATATTTTTCTCATACTAGTTCACTTCACCTCTGTGGATTTAGTGACTCTGACTGGGCAACATGTCCTACCACACGCAAATCTGTCACTGGATATTCCATCTACTTAGGAGACTCCCTATTATCATGGAAATCAAAGAAACAACCAACTATCTCCCGCAGCTCCTCCGAAGCCGAGTATAGAGCCCTTGCCACCACCACATGTGAGCTACAATGGTTGTCTTACCTCCTTCAGGATTTACATCTTCCTCTCTCCCAGCCTGCAACCCTGTATTGTGACAATAAATCTGCCCTTCAAATAGCGTCCAATCAAGTCTTTCATGAACGCACCAAGCACATCGAAATTGATTGTCACCTAGTTCGTGAAAAACTTAACTCTGGTCTCCTCAAACTGCTGGCCATTACTTCAAGTTGCTGACATATTCACCAAGCCCCTTGCTTCCGCACAATTCTCTACTCTCAAATCCAAGTTGGGCTGACAAATATCTACTCCCCAGCTTGAGGGGGGTGTTAACATATTTAGTTTGTCTGTTTTAAGTTATTGGGCTTTGTTTGTTTGACCCAACTTTCCTTTTCTGTTCAGCTAGGTCTTAATCTTTTTCTTATATATACACCATGTATTTTACTCTCTAATATACAAGTAAATAAGAATTTCTTTTGTATTTTCTTTTCTCTGCTTTTTCCTCTTTTATGCTTAAGTCATTGTCTCTTTTTCATTTGCAATTAGGGTTCATCAGAACCTCCCTTTCTCCATTGCGATTTCGTGTGCTCCATTTGATGCACCACATCAGACAAGGAATATTCATCTTCATTAACGGTAATATGGTATCAGAGTCATTTCAGGTCTATCCTAGCGAGTATTTGTTGGGTTTATCAGGCCACCACCCATAATATGTTATCCCACGCACGAGCTCCTATCTATCACTCTCGGCGTGAGGATGGAGATCCCACATCGACTAGAGATGAGGACAATTCATTGTATATAAGTGGGTGCAAACCTCAACCTTATGAGTCGGTTTTATGGGGTTGAGTTAGGCTTAAAGTCCACTTTATAACAATATCTTTAGAGTAAAAATGAATTTACTCTGTTTGAAAATCCAATTGGGTAGAAATGTACCTTGGGAAGAAAGGGGTTTGGGAGAACGTTGTTGGTGGTGGTGGCGAGACAGGCAGTGAAGATGGGGTATGGAAGGGTGGAGTGGGTGGTGCTCGATTGAAATGTGAATGCGATTAGGTTTTATGAAGAGATGGGTGTTGATGTCTTGAACAAGTGGAGGATTTGCAGATTAAGTGGGGAAGCTCTTCAGACTTATGGAGGTGCTAATTAGAATTTTTCAATGTTTTTTTCTCTCTCTTTCATTCCCTTCTATGATAATAATAATAATCAAAATTTGGGGTTCTAGTTAGTCAATTAGGGAAGCTTTTACTGGGTTTTGAACAAGTGTTATCTTTTTTTGGTTCAGAGTATGAATCATGATCGTGTTATCTCAAGTAATTATGTTGAGATGAAAGTGTATGATCATGTTTTAGAAATGTAGCTTACTCCTCAACTACCGCATGACGTGATCAGGAAGAGATGAGAGAAAAAAATAAGAGAGAAAAAAAAGATGAGAGAAAAGAGGAAGAAAGGATGAATGGTGGGGGTCTGGTGTTTTTTTTTTTTCTACTGCTGTTAAAACTCCAATTATAGTTCAAAACATATTATATATATAATATTTATACTATTTATATTGATAATTTTAATTATTTCATATTGTCTTATTTTCATATAAAATAAATAAATAAAATCACATAAAATAATTATAACTTAAAAATGGATTGAGACAAGAAATTGAATCTTACGGTTTACGCGTACGAGAGAAAAAAAAGTTAAGTTTAATTTCAGCTAAAATAAAAAGTTAATTTTAGTTTCAAGTTAAGTAATTTTTTTATAGGAAATTTAACTTAATTAATTTCTAATAATAGAAATAAGTTTATTCGCATTAACTCCAAGATATCTTACTCCTCTTCAAACAAGAAAAAATCTTTAATAGCTAAACAATCATTTCGCAACCTGTTTTTTTATGCAATATAATCATTAAAAAAATAAATTTCATAATGGTAAAGAAAAAAAGCTATGTTAAATTATTGTTAGAGTTTGTTGGAGGTGTCAATACATTATTTTTGTTATTTTGGTCTTTTTTTTTATAAATTATCAAAAAAATATTCTTTTGATAATTATTACTACTTTACAATCTATTTAAAAAAAAAATGTAAAGATAATTTTTTAAATATATTATTTAACGTCAATTAGGTAACATATAAATGATGGTAAATTTATTGTATCTTTATTAGAGATATTAAAGTATCACTATAAATTATTATAAGAATCAAGTAACATAGATAAAAATTTCTGTACATGCGATTTTGTTGAAGATTACTCAATTATAAATTAAAATATTAATATTTCCATTTATTAAAAATTGTTCAATTATAAAGTAAACTTATCAATGTCTCAATTAGTTAAAAATTAATGATAATATAAGTTTATTTTAAGACACTAAAAATAATATAAAGAGATGAAGGTCATGTTTACATATTTATTATCTTATCCATTTCTTAGTTATTTAAAACCGTATTTTATTTTCGTAAGCATGAAAAGGAAATTTTCAATAACTACTATTCGACTATTAGGAAGAAAGAAAATATTACGATGATATCAACCTTTGTGATAACAATATAAACATTTACATATATTATGTTTTTAATAAAATAAAGTTCCCATCATTTTTGTTTTTTAAATAAGTAATTTTTTCCTAATACTTTTAATAAATAGATTTCGCCTAATATATCTTAATAAAGTTAAATAAAATATTATAGAAATTAAACAATTAAAATTTCAAATATAAAAAATATAAAAATCAATAACTATTTTATAAAAAAGAAAAAAAATTATTATAAATTATCAAAAATTTAAAATACAAAAACATGAACAAAAATTGAAATTAGTTTAATTTTATATTTTCAAGGAAATGAAGAGAATAATTTTCCTACAATTAACTATTCGATTTTTTATATTTTATAATTATTTAACTTTTGATTTTTATATTTTAAAACCTTAACTTTTAATTTTCATCATTTTATATTTATGTTTTAACGAATATGCTAATTTTAAATAAAATAAGATATATGAATGTCATTTCATTGAAAATAAAAAAGATTAAAAAATCAATGTTTATTTTTAAAAAATAAAGAACAATATTATTTAAGACTCTATTATTTGTCTGTTTTTATATAAATCACAATCATACCCTATGAACAAAAATACTCACATGAAACTCCTTATGCAAGCTGGAGGATATTTTGTATTCAATTTGTCACGAAACCTCTGCTTACCGAAACTATTTTCTTTATGAAGTTAATACAAACCTAAATCTGGACCAAGAGATAAGTAACGTGCTTGAGCCCAAAATCCATAAAATACCCAATATGGAAGGGCCGAAAGACGAGAAAAAGAGGCAAATTCTCCCTCCAACCTCAATGGGTTATTCCGCACCTCCATACATCCACGTGAAATATAAATTTTTCTCTATTAAAAATCTTATTTCTCTTTTGAACTCAAAGTACTCTTTTATGGTACAATTTGTTATGTATGTGATAGGAAAAAATACACGCGAAAGCAACACACATAATCACGAATCAATTGCAAAAAATAAACAACACACAATTTAACGTGATTCGGTCGCCAACTGCAATCTACATCCACACAAACAATTATTAGGTTTTCATTTTGTCCTGTTGCACACCAATTACAAGTACAATGATATCTTTAAATAGAAATTATAAAGGGGACATAATTATTAAGTTCACTCACTAAACATGGTATCTAGTCAGCCCAACCCAATTGGTTATGACTTCATACCCAACAATCTCCCACTTGAAGCCACAGAACAATGTTCACCTGCACTTCAACTGTGTACATGTACTTTTGTAATCTGTCGACGGAACTCAATGTTCCACCTCTAGTTGCCACCAGCTTTCTTAATCATTTTGAAGACTTCTTTAAAACTCCCCTTTCAACACGTCAGTCACTGACCCCGTTCTCTGTTCCTACCGGCTCCCACTTACAGGAATTTTCGGATCCTGGAATAGCCTGAGAACAAACATACTCCATACTCAACAAGAAATTTTCTGGAGATGTTTCAACAGCTGAAATACTGGTTCTCTTAACCCACTGTCGTCTAGGAACCTCAGCTGAAGCACGACCTGTGCTCCCACTGCCATAAGTACCTCTCCTTGGTCTACCTGAACCTTTCCATGCTCGTTCATCCTGAATCTGACCTTTGGCTCTAGGTTTCTCTCTTGTCGAGATTTTGTGAATTAGACTTTGTTTATCTTCTAAACTGTGATGCTCACTCCCTCAAACGGTGATCCGACCATATACAACGAACCTCTCTTTCTCCCGCAAGCCATAACAAGATTTCTTATTTATAAACTTCACTTCATGTCCCAGTTCGTCCAACTGCCTAACAGAAATCAAACTTTTCGTCAAGCTTGGAACAACTTTGACATCCTTCAAAGTCCAGAAACCAACTGGTATCTTCAACACTATGTCACACATGCCCATAACATCAAAAGTTTTGTTGTCTGCTAGTCTTACCTTTCCAAAGTCTCCAATAAGTAGATTATGCAATGCTTCACTGTTGTGGGTAGCATGAAATGAAGCACCAGAATACATGACCCAGGAATCCACACTACTATCCGCGCAACAGACTAAAAGGTCTTCGTCCACGAAGTCTTCTGCAATGTTGACTTGTTTATCATTTGGGCATTGATTCCTGAAATGCCCCACCTCCTTGTAGTTCCAACATGTTACACCTGGCAATCCCGAGTCTTTGACTGACTCCTTCTTTTGTTCTTGCTCTCACTTTCTTTGATATTTTTCTTACCTCTGATGACATATAGCGATTCACTAGATAATTTCCCAAAATTCTTTCTTCGGACATCCTCGCCAAGAATGATATCATGAATCTTCTCAAAAGTGAATCCATCGAATCCTGCTGAACTGACAATTGTTGTAACCGTTCTGGATCAACTGTCAGGCAAAGACAATAGCAGTAGTAAAGCTTGAACTTCATCCTTGAACTTCATCATCGAACTGAATGCCCACTGACGTAAGTCTAGCTAAGATCGAATATTGATGTGCTCAGTAACTGAAATGTCATAACTCCGTATCGCAGCGAAAAACAACCATACCCCGCGCCTAGCATTGCATTGTCACTGTTGCACCAGCAGAAAAATGCACGTGCCACCCTACGTCTTCTGTCACTATCATCGCACTGCACCTCTGTGCCGTCTCGCTCACCGCAAGCATCTGCACCTGTTCGCCTCGAAACGCGATCCGTCACCGCACTGGCACACTCCGCTGCACTGTTTGGACACGACCTTACTGCGAGAAAGCCACCTGCACAACATCGCAACCCAGACCACTGCAAGTCGCACCACCTACTGTGTGCGCCTGCTGCGAGTCGCAGGTTTGGGCTGTCGCGAATTCTAGGCCACTGTGAAACCCTAGCTTTGGGACGCCGCTGCAACCCCTGCGAAACCATAGCTTTGTGATGTTGGTACTGCCTTTACGAAACCCTAGCTCTACGACACTACTGCAACCCCTGCGACACCCTAGCTTTGGGACGTTGCTGCTACCGCAATTTTCACATCTCGAGTCGATTAATTTATGCTGATCGGATCTCTAGTATGTAAACGAACCAAGCTCTGATGACACTTGATGGGAAAAAACGCGCGCGGAAGCAATACACATAATCACGAATCAACTGCAGAAAATAAACAACACAGGATTTAACATGGTTTGGTCGCCAACTGCAACTTACATCCACACGGGCGACTATTAGGTTTTCATTTTGTCCTGTTACACAGCAATTACAAGTACAATGATCTCTTTAAATAAAAATCATAAAGGGGACACAATGATTAAGTTCACTCACTAAACATGGTGTCTTGTCAGTCCAACCCAATTGGTCCTAACTTCATACCCAACATGTGAATCAGATGTACATATTAAATTCTACATTTCAACTATATGTTATTAGAAAATAAATATAAGATTATACAATTTGATATGTATTTTTTGGATCTAATAATACATACTAAGTTCAATTAATTTTTTTTCTATTTAAGAAAAAAAATGATAAATTTAGTAAAGTGAGATAATAGGTAGATTGATAGGAGTGATGGATGACATTTTTAAAAATGTGTGAGATAATAGAATTTTCATAAATGTTTTTTTTTCTTATGTAGAGATTGTTCAAAAATATATTACCAATAAGAGATAATATATGAAAAACAAATGTGGAGTTTAGTTAACAATCACATGAATTATCCTTTTTTTTCATATGGAAATAAAAACATTGAATCATTAATTTGAATTTAATTTGAAAAATATGATATAGTTGAGTTAACATGCACTATAAGAAAATCATTAACTTTACCTCAACCCCTGAGTGAAAATGAGTAAATTTATTTGTTCAGCTATAATCCTTGAGTAATTTATCAAAGTAACTTGTTTTAAGCTCAATGACTAAAGGAATGATAATAATTCATTCCTAATTACATGATTCATTGGATGTTTGATCCTTTTTATAACAACTAATGAATTTTATATAATTGATGTAAAAAAAACTAATAGGATAAATAAGATTATATATATCAACAATATACAAAAGAGTTTAATGTAGTTACATTTAATCCTAATTAAAAAGGATTTAGCTACTCACAATATAAAAACAAAATAATACAAAAATGAAGAAACTAGGTTAAGGAAGGAAAAATGAAGCTTTACATTTACCACATCTTCTTCTCTCTTTTTTTTTTTTTTTTTATAAAAGATCTCATGTTAGGCATCACTATGCAACTTGACATCTCAGCTAGACTGACACTTCAAGTAAAAACAATCATTTGTCATCACATGAAAAAAGTATTATTATTAAAAAAAAGAAAAAAAAATACAAAAATATGGGGAGACTATACCAAAACTCATATGTTAACAAAAACGATACAAAGATAGATTATACCAATTCATAAAGAAGTCTAAGAAAAGACTAGATGGAAACCTATTATACCAATGAAATGATTCTCTATGAATAAATCCTAAATTATCCAACTTATCAGCACACACATTCCTTTCGTGAAAAATATGAGTAACCCTAAACCTGATTTTCCCACAGTAATTAAGACAAGTATTCCTTCGATTACGAAGCATCCACAGAACATTAGTCCTAGCAGTAAACACAACACAAACCAAGGCAGAATCACATTCAAGTCAGACATTAGTAATCTCCATCTTTTGAGCTTCCTCCATAACATGTATAACTCCATAAACCTAAGCAACCATAGCAGTCTAAACTTCAAGAAACGTAGAGAAAACACCAATAAACTCCCCCATTCTCCCACGGAATATACCTCCACAGGTAGCAAGACTAGGATACCCCCTAACAGGCCCATCAGTGCTAATTTTAACTCAGTCTAGTGAAGGAAATTCATCTAACAAGAAGAGGACAAAAAACTTTACCACTACGAGTATTAATACCAAAAAAATTAATCACGTTGAAATCCAACATATCTTTTTTCATTGAAGTTTTAGACGAATTTTCCGCTGGACAAGTTAAATCTTTAATTACCAAAATAGCCTTAGAAATCGTAATCTTATCCTGAAATCTAGCACAATTCCTCATACGTCATATCATCTAAATAGAAAACGTTATCACAACAAGCTTAATCAATTTAACCAAAGGACTATCATCACTCTTAATAAAAGAAAGAAGATCATCCTTATTAGAGAAATGAGAAGTAAGAAAAATCTGTTGAACCCAACTTCAAATATGCAAAGCATTAGAACATTCAAAAAATAAATGTTGAATAGATTCCTCATGCTTTTCACAAAGCGTACATATAGAACATATATGCAAACCTTTATTATGAATATGTTGATCTGTAGTTAGTCGCCCATGAAAAACTTCCCAGAGTACTAGAGTTTTGGAAGGCGGAATAGATGAAGACCAAATGAATTTACCCCAACCACAGAGAACTCCTGGTTCCAAGAAAAAAGTCATAGCAGGTTTAAGAGTGAAACGACCAGACTCGTCTAGAATCCAATTAGGAATATTTTGTTCCTCCCTAACCATGTTATGATTAAAAAAATGAGGCATCTGTTGTAAAGATAAGGGAGTATTCCAATCACAACCTGTTCAAAAATGAGATATTGTATCCAAAATGCTAGCACCATCAGATAACCCTGCAATATTTGTTAAAAAGTAGTAGAACACCATTTATCATTCCAGAAATTAATAAAAGAACATGTACCAATAGTCAAAGAAGTATAATCAAGTATAGTAGAATAAAACTGTTTAATTTCAGGCCAAAGAGATGAGGATCTTGATCCGGTCGGTCATCGATAGTCGATGACGTCAGCAGAAGATAACCACGTGGACCACTCGCAGGGTGACACGTGCAACAGGTGACAGATAGATCAGGGTGAACGTGATCGGTTGTCACTAACCAAGTGACCACCGACAGATCAGGCGGTAGAGAAGTCAGGGGACAGATCACCCAGAACGGTGATCAGTGGTCAGTAACCAAGTGGCCACCAACAGACCAGTTCCCAGATGAACGCCTGGGGGCAGAACGCGAGAAGCAATAGAGCACTGATCAGTCATCGGGTGCATGGTCATCGGGGTCCCGTGTTACACGCAGTTAAACTGGGATTGAGGTTTCCAGCGAGAGCGTTACGCATGGACCTCGCATGAGCACATCTCAGGAAATCGTGCACGAGAGTGGCCTGAGGGAGCTAGCAAACCGGTCAGTGATTGGTTATTCCCTCAACCCATTACGTGCGTGACACCGTGAAGGGTAAGCCGTTTACGCAGAGAGCAACGCTTGGTGAGTGTGCCTAGACCAGCCACACCTGGCGTTCTCCTGAGAGTATGCGATTTACCCAGATGGAAGAAATATGCTAAGTTACTCCGCAAGGGAATGACTTAGCACACAAAGAGAAGCGCTAGAGCCCTTCAAGTAGTGACACGTGTACAAAGAGACGCGCGGACACGCACAGACACTCACACTCTACTGATTCTGGAGGTACGTTGTCTCAGAAAGCATAACAGGGTTCTGACACGTGCTAGAGGGGCATAACAGAATTCTGTTAGGCCCAGATATAGAGAGAGGCATAAAAGAGAATCAGGAGAGAAAGAAAAGAGAGAGGAAGAGTTTTCACACACACTACTAGTTTTTCTCATTTGGTGGTTCTGTGATCTAACTTGATCGTCGGAGTGCAAACGGCCGCTAGAGGCGTCGTCTGTGTGTTTTGCAGGTCGCATTTGGAGATCCTAGAGAAGGTTTTGAGGGTGATTTTGCAGATAACACAGTCGCGTAGACGGGGCAGAGAGTGCAACGAAGCGATTCCTCCACGCGCAAGTTGTCGACAGGATCATTTGGCGCCCACCGTGGGGCCCGAGTGAATCGTGGTCCCATATACACCACAGTTTTTGAAGCTTACCAAAGTTTTGCCAAGTTCTTTGCTAGGGAAAGATGCCAAGAAACAGACAACCATCACCTGCGCCATCTGCTGACGAAGAAACTGTGACAATGGCGCAGGTCCTGGAGATGGTGCGCACGTTGCAGGACAACGCCGCGGCGTCGAGATTTGAACAAGAGAGGATGCAGACGGAGTTGGCTGCGTCGCAGAGTAGGAACGACGAGCTGAATCGCGTCAATGAAGAGCTAGGAAGACGTTGCAGGCACAGAAGGAACGCGCGGTTGAGGAAAGGGTGTCGAGGCCACCGTCGCCTCCAAGAGCGTTCCCCATGCCATTCTCCCCTGAAGTCATGGGAACCATGGTGCCTCCCAACCTGGTGGGAGTGAAGGCGTCGTTCACAGGGGTAGAAGATCCGGAGGCGCATCTGACGGCGTTCCACACTCAGATGATGTTGTCTGGGGGCTCAGACGCTGTGTACTGAAAATGTTCATGAGCACACTAAGCGGAATCACCATGGAATGGTTCGTGAGCCTACCAGAAGGACATATCACTTCTTTCCCTCAGTTTTCAAAGCTTTTCACTGAGCAGTACATCGTTAACAAAGCACCCGCAGTGGTGTCATATGATTTGTTCGATGTACGACAGTACCAAGGCGAGTCGCTGAAGGACTACCTCAACCGCTTTGGAGCACAAGTGGTTAGACTGCCCAGCAAGGATGAGGACATGCTGGTGCACGCGTTTAAGAAGGGAGTGTTGCCTGGTCCCTTCAGTGAGTCCCTCATCAGGAGCCATCCCAGCACCTTTGCAGAGATTCGACGACGCGCGGTGGCGCACATAGTGGCAGAAACAGAGGTTTCTGAGAAAAGAGGAAGTGCTGCGCCACCAAGACCGCGTGGAGGGCAAGGGAAACCGCAACAGCAAGCAAGGGTGCATGAGGCCAAGGAGGGGAAGAGGGTGCAGGGAAAACCTTGTCCCTATCCGCCAGGCAAGGACCAGGGCAGGGGGCGTGCAAGGGAGAATAATACACCCCCAAGATACAATTTCATGGTGGGATTGGCGGATCTCATCGCCCTTCCTGCTGTAGCAGCGAGACTACGAGTGCCGGAGAAGACAGATAAGGTACTTGGAAGGAAGAAGAATGAGTGGTGTGAGTTTCACCAGGCCTTTGGCCACACACTCCACTCCTGTTTGGCGTTGGGACATCAACTGGCAGAGCTGGTGAAATCCGAATTCCTGGCAGATTACCTGCGCGAGCCGCAGGGTGATCGCGCGTCGGGATCCCAGGCTGGAGAACAGCAGCATGAAGTCCCTGTGCACGGGGAAGTGCAAACAATCGCGGGAGGCTTCTCTGGTGGGGGATGCACCGCGTCACAGAGAAGGAGGTACGCTCGATCGGTTATGGCGGTAAACTCGGTAGACGAGAGCCATTACCCTGAAGTAGATATCGTCTTCAGGAAAGCTGACCTACGGGACGTTGTCCCGCACGATAACGACCCTGTGGTCATTTCCCTCATCGCGGCAGGAAGACGAGTGCACAGAGTGCTCGTAGATCAAGGAAGCTCGGCAGACGTCATGTTCTGGCCGACGTTTAACAAGTTGCAGTTGTCCCCTGATCAACTAAGGCCGTATACCGGGTGTCTCTACGGTTTCGCAGGGGATCAGGTAGAGGTGCGGGGGTACATGGAGCTGAGGACAACGTTCACTGATGGAACGACATCCCGCACCGAAAGGATAAAGTACTTGGTGGTGAACGCCCCTTTTGCGTACAACATTTTGTTGGGGAGGCCAACACTCAATAGATTGGGCGCAATACCATCAACGAGGCACATGAAGCTGCCGTCGATGGAGGGGACCGTAATAACCATCAAGTCGGATCAGGCTGAGGTTAGACGCTGTTATGAGAACAGCCTCAAGCATAAGAGAAGCGTATGTCACATCACCACAACACCACCACCTGGTGTGCGCAAAGAGCGATCGGTGGTTAGGGAAACGCAGGGCGCTCGGAGGATGGAGAACGCTACGATGAGGGGCTCCCAGGTAGCTTAGGTTGAAGAAGAAGAGGAAGGCGCGATCGCTCCTCGCGAGTCAGGGATCGCGAGGGCGGTCATCGCAAGTGAGAGAAGGCCTCACCCAGCTGAAGGATGGGTTGAAGTGGACATAAGGGAGAAAAAGTTCAAGTTGGGGGAATCCCTCGTTGAAGAAGAGCGAAAGCTAATTGTCGGTGTTATCGAGAAGCACATGAGTGCCTTTGCATGGTCAGCGTCCGACATGCCAGGAATCGACCCCGATTTCCTTTGCCATCGTCTGTCAATGGATCCTAAGGTTCGACCTGTGCGACAGAGGCGAAAGAAATTCAACGAGGAAAAGAGGAAAGTGATCCACGACGAAGCGCAAAAGCTCCTTGCTGCAGGACACATCAGGGAGATCCAGTACCCAGAGTGGCTAGCGAACGTGGTGCTGGTGCAGAAATCAAATGGCAAATGGAGGATGTGTGTGGATTTCACTGACCTCAACAAGGCATGCCCCAAAGACTCTTACCCCTTACCCAGTATAGATGCTCTAGTGGATAGCGCGTCAGGGGGGAAGCTGCTCAGCTTCTTGGATGCGTTTTCAGGATACAACCAGATCAAAATGCACCCGATGGATGAATGCAAGACCACGTTCATGACTGAACGGTCTTGCTATTGTTACAAGGTCATGCCATTCGGACTAAAGAACGCAGGGGCTACCTACCAGCGACTCATGGATAGGGTGCTCTCGCCCATGCTGGGAAGGAATGTACATGCATATGTAGATGACATGGTGGTCACGTCCCAAGAGAAGAAGTACCATGCAGCCGATCTGGAGGAACTATTCACCACCATCGCCAAGTACAGGCTGAAGCTCAACCCTGAGAAGTGTATTTTTGGCGTGGAGGCTGGGAAGTTCTTGGGTTTCCTCTTAACAGAGCGGGGAATCGAAGCTAACCCAGAGAAGTGCGCAGCGATCGTGGCAATGAGGAGCCCGACGACGGTGAAGGAGGTGCAGCAACTCACCGGTCGCTTGGCAGCCTTATCCCGGTTTATGTCTGCTGGAGGGGAGAAAGGTCATCCGTACTTCCAGTGTCTTAAACGCAACAGCAGATTCCTTTGGACACGGGAGTGCGAGGAGGCCTTCATCAAGCTGAAGGAGTATTTGGCAAGCCCACCAGTCTTGTGTAAACCACAGGTAGGCACCCCTCTTCGTCTATACTTCGCTGTGACGGAGAGAGCAGTCAGCTCAGTCCTGGTGCAAGAGCAAGATCAGGCCTAGAGGCCTGTGTACTTCGTGAGTAAGGTACTGCAAGGCCCTGAAACAAGGTACCAGGCCCTCAAGAAGGCTGCCCTAGCGGTGGTATTTTCAGCAAGAAGACTCAGGCATTACTTCCACAGCTTCACAGTGGTGGTAATGACGGATCTGCCCATCCAAAACGTGCTGAAGAAACCTGACGTAGCAGGAAGAATGGTCAAGTGGGCGGTGGAATTGTCAGAATTAGACATTCAGTACGAGCCCCGAGGACCGATCAAGGGGCAGGTGTTCGCGGACTTTGTGGTCGAGCTGTCGTCGATCGCGACACCTGCAGAAGGTTTAGATTTCCGATGGGTGTTATCGGTGGACGGCTCCTCTAATCAGCAGGGGAGCGGCGCTGGAGTCATTTTGGAAGGCCCAAACGGGGTACTGATCGAGCAGTCCCTCCGCTTTGCCTTCAAGGCTAGCAACAATCAGGCGGAGTATGAAGCCCTGATCGCAGGAATGTTGCTAGCAAGAGAAATGGGAGCTAGAAACCTGCTGGCTAAAAGCGACTCTTTGCTAGTCACCGGGCAGGTTACAGGGGAGTTCCAGGCAAAAGATTCCCAGATGGCAGCCTACCTGAAATATGTACAGCTCCTGAAGACGTCCTTCACCGAGTTTGAATTGGTGCACGTGCCAAGAGAGCAAAATGCCAGAGCAGACCTGCTTGCCAAGCTGGCCAGCTCAGGCAAGGGGGGGAAGCAGAGGACCGTCATTCAGGAGACCTTGAAGGTACCGCGAGCGTTCGTGTCAGACAACCAGGTACTTCATGTGTACAAATCCATGGAGCGTCTGACGATCGGTCATCGGTCGTTGACTCAAGAAATGATGAAAGCGCCGAGGGTGAGAGCGCGACCGTCGAAGATCGATGAGTCGATGGAGGTCTGCGCGGTGAAGGAACCCGACACGTTGGTAATGCCGTACCAGTTGTACTTAGAAGATGGTGTACTCCCACTTGACGTGGCAGAGGCAAAAAGGATAAAGAGGAGCTCAAGTAAGTTTACTCTAATTGATGGAAACCTCTTTAGATTTGGATTCTCTCACCCTGTGCAGATCTGCGTGCACGGCGAGCAATGCACCAGACTCATGTCTGAGCTGCACGTGGGGGTGTGCGGAAGCCATGTAGGTGGTCGCGCTTTGGCAAGTAGGATATTTTGCGCGGAGTACTACTGGCCAAAGCTGAAGGAAGACTGCGTGAGGTTTGCTCAGCGTTGCAAACAGTGTCAACTTCACGCAGACTGGCATAAGGCACCTCCTGAGGAGTTGAGGTCCATCCATAGCCCATGGCCATTTCACACATGGGGGATCAACATCCTAGGACCTTTCCCCCTGGCGATAAGGCAGATGAAGTTTCTCATCGTGGCTATCGAGTACTTCACCAAGTGGGTGGAGGCAGAATCAGTTGCACACATCACCGCACAGAAAGTCGAGCACTTTGTCTAGAAGAACATCATTTGTCGCTTCGGAATACCCAAGAGGTTGGTCTCCGACAATGGCACCCAGTTCACGAGTCATCAGCTGAGGAAGATGTGTGAGGAGTTAAAGATACAGCAGGTTTTCGCTTCAGTGGAACACCCACAAACCAATGGGCAGGTGGAGTCGGCCAACCGAGTACTGCTCAGGGGGCTGAAGCGAAGACTAGACAAGGCTAAAGGAGGCTGGGCAGAGGAGGTCCCCAGAATCGTATGGTCTTATCATACCACCCCACAGTCCAACACCCATGAGACACCCTTCAGCCTTGTCTACGGGACAGACGCCATGATTCCCGTGGAGATACAGGAGAGCTCCCCCAGATTCTTGAATTTCATTGCTAAAGAGTCCAATGAAGAGCGAAAGGTGAATCTCGACCTACTGGACGAAGTGCGAGAAGAAGCCAGAGTCAGTGCTGAAGCCGTAAAAAGAAGAATAGAACGAAGGCACAACTCTAAGGTGAGGCTCAGGCGCTTCCAGGAAGGTGACCTGGTGATGAGAAAGGCGCATCAAAAGGAGATGGAGAACAAGTTGTCTCCAAAGTGGACAGGCCCGTACAGAGTGGTTGAGACGTTGGAGAACGGAGCTTATCGGCTAGAGACTCTGGAGGGAGGAGCAATCCCCAGAACGTGGAATGCCACCCACTTAAAATTTTACTTCAGTTAAGTTGTAAAGTAGTTGCGTTCTTGCGCTAAAGATACATACTTTGTATATAGTGGAAACAGTTGAACAGACAAGGGGGCACTTTTTTCCCTAAGGAGGGTTTTTGACGAGGCCACCCAATGAAAAGATTTCCAGCATATCAAGTGTGCGCAAGTATTAAAGTTAAAATCCTCCTTGCCCCAGGCGCAAGTGCAGGTGATCGGTTAGACCTTACTCGCCCTAGGCGCGAGTACTGGCACTGATCTAAGTCTTCCTCACCCCAGGTGTGAGTGCAGGCGACTAGGGTTTGAAAAGCCAGGGGTGCTAGTAAGACCAAGAGAGGGAAAGGAAAGATTTTGACAAATGTCCTTACCCACTTGGCATACACCAATATTGGCCCAGTAAGGCTCTTAGTTTGAAACCCTTCTCACCCCAGGAGTGAGGCAGGGAATGAACGACCCAATCCGCCAAAGGGTGATGACCTTGGGGAAGGTAAGAGGGGTTAGCGAGAAACACTTTTCTTTCCCCAAAACGAGGCATCACCTCGAGCGATCGATGTCAAAGTCCTCTATGCACTTAGCGCTAGAGCGACAGAGAAGCTAAGTGAAGACCGAAGAATGACGACTGATGAGTCGTCAGTGATTGGCTAGTGGTACAAAGCAACGCACAATAGCTATTAAAGACAAAGCTAAGGAAGTCGTTAGTCGCGATCAAAGTAGAGGCCAAGATCAAAGAGTACAAGATCGCGCTGAACCTAAGCTAGCTAACAGTTAGTCGTGTGCATAAAGAAAGGTGAAGCTCAAGAAAGTACAAGAGAAGGAGCTTATAGCTGAAACAAGTATGTATTCACACCAAGTTTTATACAAATTCCAAGTACTAAAAAAGTTGTGCAGAAGTATAAATTTACAAAAAAGAGAAGAGCTCAAGGAGGAGGGGTGAGCTTTCCATCTACCACTTCGTGATAAATGCTGAATTGCGAGAGGTCCAAATCTGGGAGAACGCATTGGATCTGCTCAAGCGCCAGCTCGAATCCGTCAGTAAGGGCGTCAGCACCCACGTTCATAAGATCGGCTTTCTCAGCCTCCAGTTTTTGCTTTGAGGCCTCCGCAGCATTTTTCTCGGTGGTAAGGGCAGCAAGGGAAGAGGTAGCTTCTTCCAATTGGCCCTTGGCTTCAGACAGTTTGCCCACCACCTCCTCAAGTTTCTTCTCCCCAGTAGCGGCCGCTTCCTTGGTGGACTCGAGCTCCCCCACTAATTGAGAGTTCAGTTGGCGTAGGGAGGAGGTCTCGGCCCGCAGCTGCACCACCTCGCAGTCCAGTGAGTTGACGACTTGCCCCATCAAGATCTCAGTCTTGATGGTCTCTTGGACCTGCGCTAGGTACTCCCTCCTAGCTTTTTCCACCATGCCCCGCATCAGATCTACGGACCCTTGGGCAGCTTCGAAGTCACTTTGCAGTGACTCCTTGTCATGCTCAAGCTCCTTTACCCTCTTCTCCAGGGCTAGTTACTTGCGGTGCTGGGTGGAAAATTCCAAAGAGAGCACCATCTGCCTAGCCAGGTGCATGTCCACCTTGTCTCCGCTCCATTCGACGAGCTCTCGGTTGCTGATGAGCTGTCGAACCAAGGTGATGACCCGGCTGAAATTCTCGTGGCTAGCCCCAGAGACGCTTGGTCGCGAGCTGGACCCACCACATTCAGCAGCAGCAGAGGAGGTTGGCAGTGGTGGTGGGAGACCCCCCGAATGAGTAGAAGCGCCCCCAACAGGAGGAGCAGATTGACCAAGAGATTGGCCTGCTGGGGGGGGAGATGGTGGTCGAGGAACTGGAGAGGGTTGTTGACGGGGAGAGGGAAGGCACGAAGGCACTGGGGCAGGTTGAGTGAAGGGAGGAGTGGGTGAACCTTCCTCTACCTCCACCACCTCGATCTCCCCAGGTTGAAGAGATGAGGCCCCCTCAACCGCTGGCAGTTTCCTCTTGCGGTGTACAAGAGGAGAGCCAGAACTCTCCTCTTCTGTTGAGGGAGCAGCAGCAGCAGATGAAGGAAAAGCCTTCACCAGCTTCCTTCTTTTCCTTCCTTGCTCGGGGCCTTCAGCTGGTGGACCGAGAGAGGAGGGGCTGCAATAGGCTCGGTGGTGGAAGAAGAGGAGCCAGTCCCTTTGGCCCCCCGGAGTTTGGCGAGCTCCAGCAAAGCTTTCCTCCTATCCTTCCCTGACATGGTATCTACATCGAAAGGAAAAAGAAGAGTTAGATGGCCTAGTTATGCAAGTAAGTCAAAATGTACGCAATCATGCATGAGAATGTGCAAGTATCCTAAGAGGTGGAAGAAGAAGAGCTACCTATGTATTTTTTCAGGGCCAACACATCGAACTCATGTTTAATGAGGCGTGCAGAGTTGTACTTGGCCCCCAGGAACAGCCCACATAGCTCGCGCTCGTAGGGGGCCATGGCTTCGAGGTCCCAGGGTTTCTTGAACTCAACCGCAGGAACGTAGTAGAGGGGTACCCCTCGAGCAACGTTGGAATTTGTGGGGTGGCAGATATCATGTAGAACCTGCCCTTCCAATCTTTGAAGGATTGCTGATACAGGCCCAAGAGCACCCGTCCAGCAACCCCGTTCAGACTAACCCAGGACTTGTCCCCAAGGTTCTTCGCCTCGAAAAAATAGAGGAACACGTCCACGGAGGCGTTATGCCCGAAGTAGTTGCAGAGAATTTCAAATGCCCGGATGAAAGCCTAGGCATTTGAATGGAGTTGGCAGGGCGCGACGTTCAACTCCATCATCAGCTCCTTCTCGAAAAAGGTGAATGGCAGGCGTAGCTTCAACCTTTTGAAGATGGCAGAGTAGACGAAGACGAAGGGCACCCCATTGGTGGCCCTATCGTCCGCGCAGATGGGCATCCCTCGAGGAGGAATGCGGATTTGGATGTTAAAGTCGTTTTCCCTGTCGATGGCACAGGAAGGCTCATCGGGATTGTTGCTCAGCAGGGATGTGAGGTGGCCCTGGGGTAGTAGGGTGGAGGTTTCAGCAAGCAACGCCAGGGGGGCCCAGTTGTAGACCCTGGCGTTGTCATGGTAGGAGGTTGCAACGGGTGGAGGTGGAGCTGGCGCACTTGCGGAAGGCTGTGCACCAGAAGACGAGGCAATAATGCGAACGGTTTGTTTCAAGCGAGCCATCGCGAGATAGCTGCAATGGAGAAAAAAACGAAAGTCAAAATGAATGGAAGAAGAGGAAATGATGAATGGTTCGGTGAAAACAGAGAAGGGGAAGGAGAAAGAAATGCCCAGGTGAAAAGAGGAAGAAGGAGAAGCAGAAATCAGAGCAAGAACGCGAAAAACCCTAGCGCGGGTCGAGAGAGGGAAAACAGAGAAGATGAATGCATGATAACGAGAAAGATGAATGCAATCGGTGAAAGTAACCTAAGTGGACCAAGGAAGAAGAAAAACCATACCTTTGGGTGATCGCGAGAGGTTTGGAAGCAGAAAACTTGAAGAAAGATGGGTGCGCAGAGAGAGAGTTCGCAGAAAGTCTAAGAGTTGGTTGAAGAAGATGAATAAACAGTGAAGGCGCGCGCCTATTTGAAAAAGAGAAGCGCTAGCGACACTCCACGCTGACCGTTGATGCGTCCACGCGTCGCAAGATTAAGGGAGGAAGTTGTAACGTTAAAGAAGCAGCACGTGAGGTGGTCCCACATGCCACGTGGACCGAGGGCACGACCACTCAGTCTCTTCGCTGAGAACGAGTTCACAGCTCGAGACTAGGGGGCTTGTGATCCGGTCGGTCATCGGTAGTCGATGACGTCAGCAGAAGATAACCACGTGGACCACTCGCAGGGTGACACGTGCAACAGGTGACAGATAGATCAGGGTGAACGTGATCGGTTGTCACTAACCAAGTGACCACCGACAGATCAGGCGGCAGAGAAGTCAGGGGACAGATCACCCAGAACGGTGATCGGTGGTCAGTAACCAAGTGGCCACCAACAGACCAGTTCCCAGATGAACGCCTGGGGGCAGAACGCGAGAAGCAATAGAGCACTGATCAGTCATCGGGTGCATGGTCATCGGGGTCCCGTGTTACACGCAGTTAAACTGGGATTGAGGTTTCCAGCAAGAGCGTTACGCATGGACCTCGCATGAGCACATCTCAGGAAATGGTGCACGAGAGTGGCCTGAGGGAGCTAGCAAACTGGTCAGTGATTGGTTATTCCCTCAACCCATTATGTGCGTGACACCGTGAAGGGTAAGCCGTTTACGCAGAGAGCAACGTTTGGTGAGTGTGCCTAGACCAGCCACACCTGGCGTTCTCCTGAGAGTATGCGATTTACCCAGATGGAAGAAATATGCTAAGTTACTCCGCAAGGGAATGACTTAGCACACAAAGAGAAGCGCTAGAGCCCTTCAAGTAGTGACACGTGTATGGTCAGATGTGAGTCGCATGCCTCCACGTGTCATCATCTGAGAAGGGCGCGGTCCAGATAAAGGTGCACTCCGTACCGCTAAAGGTACAGACAAGCGCAGCCAAGCACAGAGACACGCGGACACGCACAAACACTCACACTCTACCGATTCTGGAGGTACGTTGTCTCAGAAAGCATAACAGGGTTCTGACACGTGCCAGAGGGGCATAACAGAATTATGTTAGGCCCAGATACAGAGAGAGGCATAAAAGAGAATCAGGAGAGAAAGAAAAGAGAGAGGAAGAGTTTTCACACACACTACTAGTTTTTCTCATTTGGTGGTTTTGTGATCTAACTTGATCGTCGGAGTGCAAACGGCCGCTAGAGGCGCCGTCTGTGTGTTTTGCAGGTCGCGTTTGGAGATCCTAGAGAAGGTTTTGAGGGTGATTTTGCAGATAACACAGTCGCGTAGACGGGGCAGAGAGTGCAACGAAGCGATTCCTCCACGCGTAAGTTCCTTCGATCGAGGGCCAAACTGAAGCACCAGAAGGATTTTCCTTATGAATCCGCCAATTGTTGTCATCTCAATGATAATGTCATCTTAATGATAAATCCTTTTTGGAAAATGATATTTCGTCATCCAAGTGCTTGCTCCAAATTAAAACATGAATTAAGTGATTATGTGACATAGACATTTTGGTAATTATAAAAAGGTAGTTTCTTCTTTTATCTCTACATTTCTCTTTCTACACCCCTACAATGTTATGCAAAGACCAAACTCTGTCTTTACTATTTTTTAAAAACCATAAAATGCACTTAAACTTCTTTTTTTTTTTTTGCATTCCAAATTATGAAATCTGGAAAAATTTCGGATTGACACTTTCGGTAAACTTTTGGATTCACCAATCCGTAATTTAAATTATGCATTTCACATTTAAAAATCTATCATTCAAAAAAACATTCCGGATCCATCAATTCTGAATTCATAAATCCATAATTCAAAAAAATGCATTCCGGATCCACCAATCCGTAACAGAATTAGGCTTCTGGATTCAACAATCCAGAAATCATTAGTTTATGCAAAATTTGCTTCCAGAACACCCCTTCATCCGAAAAAAAAATGATTCAGTTTTCGATTGATGAATCCGTAGCCCATTCCCAGATCTCGATTTCTGGTAACCACAGTGCCCTTTTTCAAATAAAAGGTCAAGGTCAATTTCGAGATATAGAAAGTTGTGGGGGTGCAAGAAGAAAAACGTAGAGGTGCAAGAAATGTGCTTCATGCAAGATCTATAAACCATTCTAAACTCGTATTTTGATTTAAGAACCCTGACTTTCAAGAGAAAATATCAAAACCTGTTGCTATAAGCAAAGTTTGAGCAAACTTAAAAAGATATGCATTATTTTCATGATGAAGATTATTAATCTTCAAACCTCCATTATCAAGTGGAAAACAAATCGTATATCAATTCACGGTGACTATGCCTTTTTTCAGAATATCACCAGTTCAAATAAAATTTCGACACCACTGCGCAACTTGGTTAAGAAGTGAAATAGACCATTTATACATATTAAAGCTATAAGCTAGAAATCCAATAATCACTATATTGACCAAATGAATCTGACCCATAATGCCAAGGGATTTACCTTTCCAAGATGCTAGCTTCAATTTGACTTTATTAGGCAAATGTTGAAGAAATCGACACTTTGGAGCACCAACAAAGATAGGCATTCCTAAATAATTGAAAGGAAAACAACCATGACTACAAGAAAGAATACATTGAATTTTGGTGACAAATCTTACAGAATTATCCATGCTGAAAAAACTACTTTTAGAGTTATTAACATATTGACCAGAAAAATCACCATATGTTTTAAGAAAAATACTCAAAGTTCTAAGAGACTTAATATCCCCCTATAGAAAACAAATATGTCATCAACATATAAAATATGAGAGAGAGTGAGATAACCTTGCGGACTAGCCATATGTAAAATTTTCTTATCATTCACAAGCTTAGAGATACATCTACTAAGAACTTCCTCTGTAAGACAGAAAAGTAAAGGAGACAAAGGATCACCTTGTCTGACACCTCTACTGCAAGGAAAAAAAATCCACCAAATTGCCATTTATTTTGATAGAAAGCATGGTTGAATGAAGAATTGTACTAATCCAATCGACAAACGAGGGGTGAAAACCAAAGCGTGTTAAAACTAATAATAAGAACTTCCAACTCAGAGTGTCAAAGGCTTTATGAATATCAAATTTGTAAGCCACATTACCTCCTCTAACCTTTTTAGAAAGCATGTTAATAGCTTCAGAGGCAATACCAATGCAATCTTGAATCTGTCTACCCTGCACAAACTCATATTGATTATGAGATATGATTCTAGCAACCACAAGTGCAAGCCTATCCGCTAGTATCTTGGAAATAATCTTAAATTTGAAATTAGCAACAACAATTGACGTGTAATATTTAATGGAGTCAGCATCCTGAATCTTAGGAATAAGAGATATATCACATCACTGTTCATTCCAAGGAGAATGCATATTTGTTTAAAAAATTATTGAACAACATTGCAAACATTTGTTCCAATAATATCCCAACAAACATCACCAAACCCATCCGGACCAGGAGTACTATTACAATTAAGATTATAAACAAAAGTCTTAATTTTTTTTAAAAATCAGAACATTTAAACAACATCAACTAACTCAAGAAAAACTTATATTTGAACAAAAAGACACTAACTCCCTTTAATATTTTATGTTAATTAATTAAAGCCACATCAAAACATTCAATCTTAAATTTCTCTAAGTTGAGAAAAATGTCATGCACTACCCTTAGCTCAAGTTTTATGTTACTACAAGTTAAGACTGATAAATTTGACTTTAAAACTCAAATACTGCTTTCATGATGAGTTTAACTTCATCTTTTAAGGTCTTTTTTCCAATTTTTGATTCTTTATCTTTTTTATATAAATTAAGAATTTAACTTACTCTTAGTTAATAATTAGATTAGCATAACTAGTAAAACAAACTTCTACGTATCGTAATTTTTTTCAATATAAATGTTATAATGTATTGATATATAAAAATACCATGGTATGTAGATCACTTGAGAAAGGAATATCAGCATCTAAAAATTAAAAAATTTAGATTATTTACTTACAAATTGTTCCTTATTTTTAATTCGGAGTTTAATTGTAACATTTTAAATCCTTTTAAGTCTTTTGCGTCATCTTCTAATATAACGTGTAATAAATATTTTCTATACCAAATATTAAACAATATGAAAAAAAGAAAGAAATAAAATTTATTAAGATTAGATGTCATAGAGAAAAAATAAAAAATTAGTAAATTTACTTCTTTTGTTTGTATTTATTTTTTCCTTTATTTAACTTGAATAAATTGAAAAAAATAGTATTTTCTATTTTAGAACAACAACTAAAAAAAAAATAAAAGACTTAAAGACGGTTTTACCATGCGTACTAGTTTTGGTTTTTGTTTTGTAATTTGTTTTTATTTTTGTCTCTCTAAAATAAAATTTTGATATGTTTATCTGTATTATTATATGATGATAACCGTTTGTGTTTAAAAAAAAAAATTAAGATAAAGTGACATGTAATAATATTACAACGTAATGTTATGTGATAGTTTAAAAAATATTCTTAAGATTTATAAAATAAATATTATTTGTTGTTTAAAAATAAATATTAGAAACTAAAAATTGTGATTTGAACTTTATAGGAATTAAAAGAAATACAAAGGTTAAAAACAGGCATTTCAACATTTATGTATAGTTGGGTGCTTTTACAAACCTGTTTTCATCAAACAACTGTTGGAAAAATGGGAAATTTGTATAAGGTAAAACCAAGTATTTCAACATTTATAAGAATAATTATTTTTATAAAAATCAAACTCATTACTAAAAAAAAAAAAAAATAATGACCTAATCTAATGGAGATTGATAAAGAATAAAAACGAGTTCGGTCTCTGTAAGGAAGTTGTTGACGGACCATCAATCAAGAACATGAAAAGAAAGGAATTGCAAAAGATAGATTGAGAAAAAGATATTAAAGAAACTGCTCATATAGAGACTATTGTGGAGGTAAGTGTCTCTCTCTATTACAATTGAATATGATGTGTAAGAATCATAATTGAAATATCCTTATGATGTGTATTGTTATGCATTATGTATGTATTTTTTTACATGTAGTATTAGAGTTGGTTGCTCAAATTTATGATTCTCCATCAAAGATATTTTTCCTCAATCTTATGAATCCTAGTTTAAAAAAAAAAAAAATTAAGCAAAGATTATTATTATTATTATTATTATTATTATTATTATTATTATAATTATTATTATTATTATTATAATTATTATAATTATTATAATTATTATTATTATTATTATTTTGATGTAATTTTTTTAATGAAAGTAGATGTGGCATTGCATAGTTAAGTACATTTTGTTTGTTAATAACCCACTTAAAAGTGTAGGCTCAATTCCCTATCTAGCACCATTTAACTTTTATTTCCTTATCTAGCATCATTTACACTTTTATTTCCCTATCTAGCACCCTTTTGTTTTTATTTCCCTATCTAGCACCCTTTTGTTTTTATTTCCCTATCTAACACCCTTTTATTTTTTATTTTCCTATCTAACACCTTTTCAAAAATAAATAAATAATATATATATATATATTTGATAATTTTAATTTTAAATATATTAAAAAATAAGTATTTTTAATGTTTAAAATAGTTAGAAATATAATTAATGAATAAAAAATGAGTTTTTACAAAATAAAAATAAAAAAGTAATAAATTAAAAATGTTTAATTTAAAAAAAAAATTAAGAATGAAGAAAATAAAAAATTAAACTCTACAACAACATAAAAGTTGAATCTATAAACATAAATTAGTATTTGTTTTCATTATTATTGATGATGTAATTATTTTAATTTCAAGTAAAAAAAATACAGGACATAATTATAAAAAAATCAAATTCAATTATTATTAATTAATATTGAACGCACAAATAATATTGAAGTTTCTATCTAGCCTAAATGCAAAATCCTAAAAAAAATCTAATGTAATTGCTACACTTAATGCTTAAAATTGAGAAGAAGAAAAATGTAAAAATAAATAAATATAGAAAATAAAAACAGCAATATTGCAACATATCTTTCATGTTACTAAAGACTACTTGATGGAACTAAAAAATGAAGAGTATTGTGGTCAAATACTATGTCTAAGTCCCGACATGAAAATAACCTCAAAGGAGAGACCTAAGTCAAAACAATCTTGTTCATCACTTAAAATAGATTCAAAACAATCTTACGAGACTAAACATGGACAAATAGATATATAAGTAATCCGTTACTCAACAATTATTTCAGGACTTCCTACATTAATTACACATTTGATACTAGATAATCCTTATTATGTATGTTTTGAATCAAACTAAGTTTCACATAATTATTGGTGGATTGATTATGGTTGCACAACTCATGTTTCTAATATGATGCATGAATTCCTTTCAACCCAAACCATAAAACCAAATGAAAAGTTTGTGTTTATGAAGAATAAAGTTTGTCTAATTTTTTTTCCTTCCACGGTTCAAATCAAATAATCTTGTCACTTTTTTTTAAAAATTTCTCTCATCAGACAAATTAAAATTTCAGCCTTAGCTTTATTTTTCTCTACACTATATTTTTCTGTTCAATAAACTACTTTAATATTAAATATTTACTAGTTTATAAATTAATAATAATTTATAAAATTATTAAACTATTAGCTACCTTATTAATCTTACTAAACATATTCTCAAATTAAAACAATTATAAGAATACATTTTACAAATTATGAATAAAAATAATGGTAAGGATTATTGTCCATCACTCCTAAATCCTATATTAAGTTAACACTCCCTTCATCTCACATATGAAAAATAAAATAAAGAAAACAAAAGAATGGGACATTAGACCAAACTCATGCATTAAATTTAAAAAATTCAATCAGATTAATCATTGTTTGTATTTAGCGGTGGTAATAAAATATATCTATTATATTGATGTACGTTACTATCATTATTTTTAATTAGGTTAACCTATTTTGGAGGTCATCTTATTGACGTTCACTTCAACTTTAGAAGGACGTTCTGCAGGATATTTGAACTAGTTCATTATTTTCAGTTAATGATTTCTCTTTATCCATCTTTTCAGCTCAAAACTTAGAAATCAATTTGATTTCTTATAAGAAAATAACAACGAGAATAAATTCAACTATATCTACTACTAAGATGCTCGTAAACATCTTGTTCATCACTTAAAATAGATTCAAACCAATCTTACAAAACTAAACATCAACAAATAGATTTAGAAGTAGTCCGTTACTCAACAATTATCTAAGGACTTTCTGCATTAATTATATATTTAATACTAGATAATCCTTATTAAAGAACATGATTGAGGCAATGAGAGTAACGCTCTCTTCTTTTTCACAGTTTTGGATTTTTCTTATTGTTTCCGCCACCTATTTGTGTATTGCAATAATAGTCAAATAAATGCATTTTTGTATTATGCTTCATTTTGTATTGGCCTGCAAAACGCAAAACGCAAAACGTATGTATTAACTAGTCGCCAAATACGGAATAATAAAAATAAAAGAACTGTATGGTACAAAAAACTGATCATGTAACTCGATCACATATAATATGGATTTTTGTTTGTTTACGCGTTAGGTTTCTCAGATTAGGAATCAAGTGCAAACGTTTTGACCCAATATTTGTTTTGATAAAATACCAATTTAATCATGAGAAAAAAAAAATCAATTTTAGGATCTCCCTGAATCAAATCATTCTATAGATCTATAAAATAGCCACCCACTCACTATATAATCCAACACACAATCTCAAACTTGTATGAATTGAATTTTCTCGTCCCTCACTCAGTAATACCCATCTAGCCAGCCAGAATCATAAACCATGGCTAACAAAGGTCTCAAGATTTGCTTGGCCTTGTCTCTAGTCCTTCTGATCATTGTTGCAATTGCCACTGTAACCTTATTTTTAACAGTTTTTAAACCCAGGGATCCTGACATCATCGTCCAACCTGTTGGTCTTGAACATTTTGACTTGTCCCTTATGAGCAATTTGACTTCAAATGTGAGTCTGGGAATGGTGATCACTATGGAGAATCCAAACTATGGAAGCTTTGAATACCCCAAAGCCACTGGTTATGTGAATTTTCACGATACCGTTGTGGGTGAAGTTCCAATACAGGGAGAGTCGGTGCCAGCACGAGAGCAGATTACTGTCACCACTTCGGCCAATTTCATGCCACAAAAGTTGGTCGCTGATTCCAATTTTTTTCCAGATGTTCTAACTGGATCGTTGAATTTCACATCAACCGCTGCAATGCCAGGGAAAGTTCGCATGTTCAAGATTTTCAAATTGAAGGCGACGGTTTATTGCACTTGTTACTTTTCCATGAATATAGCCTCTAGTAATGTTAATAGCAATTGCATATCCAAAATCAAGTTTTGATTGGTTATAGTCAAGGGCTTTTCAGCACAAGTACTATTGATCTTCTTTTCAATTCATTTAACTAAAGTTTTGTTTATGTTGTTTCTTCTTGTCTTTTTTTATTTTATTTTTGGGATTAGTTTGGATTATATATTTACTTTAGCATTCGAGATATGCCTCTAATACATTCATACGTGCTTGTGCTGTGTTGTTCTTGATTATTAGGGCATGGAACATGGACAATTTGTTTGTTAAAGAAAACTGATGTTAACTTTGTTCTTAACTCTTTCAAGAAGTGTCTGGTGTTGTAAAATTACAAGAAAGTAGATATTTTATGTTAAATAAATTATAGAAATTGTAGAGTAAATATTAAAATATCAAATAAATTATAGAAATTGTAGAGTAAATATGTAATAAGTATAAAAATAAATATATTTAATGTCAATTTTTTTATTCATCTAAAAGTTAAACGGCTTAATGAAGTACAATTCCCGATATTGATTGATACAAATTTAAAAAAGAAAAATGTTTCTTTAATACCATATAAGACAAAACACTTTAAAAAAAACTTCTTCAATTATCGGTAACACCTTATCAAATAAAGTATAGAGTTATTATTATATTTAAGGAAAAAACTTAAAAGAAAAAATATAATATTAAAAAATATTATTAAATAAAAAATAATTAGTTAATATATTAACTAAATTAGACATTATTTTATAAATAAAGGATTATTGATATTCAAAGTAATTTTTATTATTCATAAAAATTTATAAATTAAATTTTAAATTTGTATCTAATTAATTAATTAATATTTAATTAGTTTTTAATATTTTGGCTACCAATCTTAGAATATAAAATAATTGATGACTAAAATTTTGGTAATTACTCAGATACCAATTTAGAAACTAGTTTATAATTTTTTATTAATAATAATTAATTTAGATACTACTAACTTTTTTAGCTTATAAAATAATATTTAATTTAGTATATATAGTTATCTAATCAAGAGGTATGTCTCTTAATCTAGAGCATAAAGTTTAACTAGAAACAGTGGTTTCCGGCTCAACCTCTCCTCCCCCTCATACTAAGTCTTTCCTGTATCTAGTCTTCTTTCCAGTCTTTATTCCTTCATTATTCTCTATCTTGCGTATTCAGTCAATTGCCTTTGTTAACGTTCCTCCCTCTTTAAAATGAGATTCTTCCATTAACTATCCTGATCAGCCTCCTAGCCGTTTTGTCCTATTAGTGAGATCGACCCATGACCTCAAAATCCATCAGTCTCGGGCGTAAGCCCATGAAGTTAAAAGGCCTTCACAACCAGACCTTGCCAACCAGATCAACCCATGACTTCACAATAGTAATTAATCACTTTTTGTCTCTAAAATTTATTTTTATTTAATAATTTCTTGTATTGGTATAAGTTATCTCACATCGCTCAGAAGTCGAGGTCAATGGTAGTTTATATACTCCCTCCTCTCTCAACCCACTGAGGCGCCTTTTAAGGACAAAATCATGACAGAGCACTGACCTCCAAAACGGACAATATCTCGGATGCAGTGATTGACCTTAACGATGCGTCCCAACGGACTTGAGGTCGGAACATTGGCGCCCACCGTGAGGCCCGAAAAAGCTCCTTAGCAAGGGGGATCCACTTCCCTCCTCAAAAGTCGAGAAATGTGAAATAGCATAAGGATATAATTATATAAATAAAATTTGTGTGTTTTAAATAAAAATATATTATTAAGTAATTATAATTTTAGAATTTTTAAATTAGTACATTTTTGTTAAACTTTTTATTAATTTTATTTATTTGTTAAAAGTTGTATAATTTTTTATTGTCATCTTAAACAAGTTAATGTAATGAGTATTAAACAAAATTAATTTTTACTTATTTTAGAAATTTATTTATTTTTTATTTCTCAATTTAAACTAGTATTACATCCAATTTGTTTTTTTTTCTCACAATTTTCACTGTGTTTAGTTTTCACATGATATCATCATGTAATCAAATATTGGTTACTTCAATTCATAATATTAAATCTTTTTTAATTTAAACTATAAAATTAAAAAATTATTAAATAAAAAATAATTAGTTAATATATTAACTAAATTAGACATTATTTTATAAATAAAAAGTTATTGATATCTAAAATAATTTGTATTATTCATAATAATTTATAAACTAAATTTTAAATTTGTATCTAATTAATTAATTAATATTTAATTAGTTTTTAAATATTTTAGTTACCAATTTTAGAATATAAAATAATTGATTACTAAAATTTTGGTAATTACTCATATACCAATTTAGAAACTAGTTTATAGTTCTTTATTAATAATAAAAATTAATTTAGATACTACTAATTTTTTAGCTTATAAATAATATTTAATTTAGTCAATATAGTTTTTCTAATCAAGAGATGCGTCTCTTAATTTAGATAATAAAATTTAACTAGAAACAGTGGTTTCTGGCCCAACCTCTCCTCCCCCTTATACTAAGTCTTTCATGTATCTAGTCTTCTTTCCAACCATTATTCCCTCATTATTCTCTATCTCGCGTATCCAGTCCATTGCCCTTGTTAATGTTCTTCCCTCTTTAAAATGAGATTCTTCCATTAACTATCCAGATCGACCTCCTAGCCGTTTCGCCCTATTAATGAGATCGACCCATGACCTCACAACCCCTCAGCCTCAGGCGTAAGCCCATGAAGCTAAAAGGCCTTCTCAACCAGACCTTCCCAACCAGATCGGCCCATGACTTCACAATAGTAATTAATCATTTTTTGTCTCTAAAATTTATTTTTATTTAATGTATTGGTATAAGTTATACTTATTCTCGTATGCCAATATAGTCTCACATCGCTCAGGAGTCGAGGCCAATGACAATTTATATACTCCATCTTCCCTCAACCCACCAATGTGTCTTTTAAGAACAAAACCGTGACGGAACACCGACCTTCAAAGCAGACAATACCTTAGATGCAGTGATTGATCTTAGTAATGCTGCCCAAGGAACTTGAGGTCGGATCAATACTTATTATACTTCTTAATTAAAATTTGAGGTTTTTTTCATTGAATATTAATATATGTTGCGGAAGAGAAATTCTATGTTGTGATTCACAAAGACTTCTTAATAAGTTAATCGATAATAAGTTTTTGACATATAAATTTTGAGTTCATAAAATAATTTATTAGATTAAGAGTGTTTGATAATATAATATAAATAGAATAAGGATATTATATATAATATAATATATATGCTGAAAAATGTGAAATAGCATAAGGATATAATTACATAAATTTTATTATATAAATAAAATTTGTGTGTTTTAAATAAAAATATATTATTAAGTAATTATAATTTTAGAATTTTTAATTTAGTACATTTTTGTTAAACTTTTTTATTAATTTTATTTATTTGTTAAAAGTTGTATAATTTTTTATTGTCATCTTAAATAAGTTAATGTAATGAGTATTAATCAAAATTATTTTTTATTTATTTTTTATTTCTCAATTTAAAATAGTGCTACATCTAATTTTTTTTCTCTCACAATTTTCACATCTAATTTTCATGTAATCAAATATTGATTACTTCAATTCATAATATTAAATCTTTTTTAATTTGAACTATAAAAAATTAAAAAGTAATCCACTATAAATCATTATAAATTAAAAACCTCAAATAAGTACTTGCAACATACTTTTGTTTATAAATTAGTTAAATAAGTTACTAAGTAACTTATTAGTCTTACGTTTAAATCTAATAAAAAAATGTAAAGAGTAATGTTTTAAGTTTTGTCAGTCAATTAGATAGGATTAACTTTACTGAAAGTTAATATATACTTAATTAATATTACATATAAGTTTTACATTTAATAATTAATATTTATATCATATTCAATGTCATGAAATTGATAGCTGAGTTATTATTATTGTTGTTAAGTGAACTCATTTAATTATCATTCTTTCCGCCTTCTTTTTATGGTTTTAAAGCTTTAAACTAAAAGGATCAAATTCTGATGAAAAACATTGTTAACCTTGAAAAATAGGTTTAGTATAATGTATTAGTTTTTTACATTGATGTGTAAAGATGAGATCCAAATTATTTTAAACCTTTGAATTTTTTTAAAAAAATAGAAGCAAATAAATTTATAAGGATTTTTTTTTCAATTTTCTAGTATTATGTGTAACGTATACGAGGAATATTCAAAATTAACCAAAAATAAAATATATTAAATTTATACTAGTTTAAAAATTAGAATTTTGAATTGAAAACGGAACCAAAACCCCCAATCCGCAGTGGAGTTTGAAAGTCTATTTAGTAGACATTTCTTTCAATTAAAAGAGTAATTTTTTGCCTTATAAATATTTTTGCCCATTTTATTCTCATTTCAGAAAAAAGATATTTCAAAATTTAGATTTGAATTTCAAAATATTCATTCCGTAATAATAAAAGATTGTAAACAAAAATATTTATGGGATATAAAATATTAGACCTTGAAGTGAAAACTTCAAAGGATTGTTTCTTCCGGTTATTCTTTCACCCTATACAAAATACAAAATGTGAAAATATCTTTTTATTCTTCTTATGCCACATTCATAGAGTAGTTTCTGGATCATGTAATCCGGACACACGTTTAAAAAAAAAAATCAAATTACATAATCTGAAAGTTAAAAGAAACTTATGGATTATGATTATGTAATCCAAAAACTAATCATGCATGTGAAAAAAAGTTTCCAAATTATGTATCCAGAAGCTAATTACAAATTTGAAAAAAGACTTCTGGATTACGTAATCTGAAATATTACAGAGAAATATTTTTGAAAATACGAAAATTTATGGAGATGAAAGAAGTACATATGGAGGTGCAAGAAAAAACCGTCTTTCATGAGATTGGGTCAAAGAGTATGGGCCGAAGCCGAAGTAAGATAATGGAGGATGACAATTTCTCCCTGCACCATATCAATTCCAAATGCACCCAATCTGTTACTGAAAATGACAAAAATATTCCTCCCAAATGACGAAAATAACCTTACATAAAAGGAAAGTGTAAATAAAAATTACTTCCGGATTTCAATTTTCAAAGCACATTTTTTAATTCTGAAAATTTTTATCCAAAATGCATTTTTAATTTTGTGTTCTGTATTTTTTTTTCCAGAATGTATTTTTTATTTTTGAATTATATTTATTATTCTGGATTTTCAAATTTAAAATAAGGATAATTTTGGAAATTTAAAAAATTGATAGGGTGATGTTAGAATTAGAATTGATATAGTGCAGAAAGAAATTGCCATGGAGATAGTAATGTAAGTAAAAGGATTTTTTAAATGATAAAAAATGAAAAAAAAGAGTTATATGCTAAATGTTAATTGTAATGTATATTTGGTCTGACATTTCTTTTAATTTTCTATTAGATGCGATAACTAATTTAGATAATATAACTTATTAAAAATGATAAAAAATGGATAATTAAAAAAAATTAAAGTCAAAAGAAATAAAAATATAAAATATTGTTCCTCTCACCTAATTTTGGGGGAATCCCAACCATGAAAGCTTCAAGTACATAAACTTCACCAGTTATGTGAACTTTCATGATAGTGGTTGCTGAAGTTGCAACAGGGGCATTAGTCTGAGAAATTTTTTTAACATAAAAGAATATGCCAGAGTAAGAAAATACAGTTCCACATGATGTTGTAGTTCTATTTTATATTTTAAAAAAAAAACATTTCTCATATTGCTTGATTTAGTATTTTATTTTTTATATTAATATATTAACTTACTTTAAGATTTTTCATTGTTAATTTTTCTGGTCGTCCATACAAATTGAGAAGAAGCTCAATTGGTACAAATAGAAGGACTCCATAGGAGAGGCCTAGCGAGGGATTATTTGCTTTAAGAGTTTTTAAATAAGGCCAAATTCTTCCTTCACCCCATGATTTCCTCGTGCACCTCCATAGATTGATGAAAAGACGATTTTATCCTTAATGAAAAAATAAATAAACTTTATTAAGCACCTCTTTCACCTTCTTCCTTTCTTAGCCGCAACGCCCCTCTTCTCAGGTACACTTCCTCTTATCTTCTCTTCTTCTGTGTTTCACTTTTGTGTTAAATTTATCTTTTTTATCTTCTCACATTTGCACTCCTAGGTAGAGTCGCATCTTGTATTCTCTTCTCTTGCTTTATTATTTTTGGAGAGCACTCTTTGTGAGAAAACAAGAAGAGGAAGAAAGAAGAGACAAAAACAAGAAGAAGAATAAGATGAACAATGAATACAAAAAAAAAGAATATCGTAAAAAATTTATTTCAGCGAACGTCTAACACTAAAATAAAGATTGTGTAATGCTAGAACACAAAGATAATCTAATGGTAAAACACTAAAAGAGCATCTTACGCTAGAACACAAGAATCATCTAATACTATAACAAATATCATCTGACACTAGAACACAAAGATAATCAAGTATTAGAATACATAAACCATCTAATTATAGAATAAGGACTGTATAATGTTAGAACACAAAGATTGTCTAACATTAGAACACAAAAATTATCTAATGCTAGAAACACAAGGATCGTCTAACTCTAGAACATGGATCGTCTAACACTATGACACAAAGATTGTATAACGCTAGGACATAAAGATGATCTAGCATTAGAATACAAGGATCATCTAATGGTAACACTCTCGCATCCTATGTCCTCTTTTACATTATGTCAACCATTGAAAAATGAGAGCTTGAGATGATAGGAGAAAGATAATACCCCAAAGATGAGTATGGACAGGTCCAACCACAAGAAACTAAACAATCAAATTCAAGTGTCAGTTTCAGGTCCACTCCTTCCATAGCCTTTTCATTGGAAATTGAATTTGATATTGAGAAGTGAGTCATAAACATTACAAAGACATCAAGTCCCTAAATTCAAAATATAAGCCAATTCAAAATACAATATAAAGTTTATATTCTTAACTATGTAATCCAAAATACAAATTTTAGATCGTGTTTCAGATTGTATAATCTAAAATAAAAACATCATAAATATTAATTTGTAAATATTAATTTGTGGATGTTATAATCTTAGAAATCTTTAGATTCTATATTTCAGAATTTTTAAAATCAATAAAATATAATGTAATTTTGATATTTTAAAAAGTATGGAAGTGGAGAATGAAAATATAGAATTACAGGAAAAAGTTCCCTCAAATTCATAACTAGGCCTGAGAGGTCCAAATCAATAAAATTCATCGAATTTTTTGGACTTCCAGAGTCTGTTTTTAGCTGCAATCATTATAGTGTTACTTTTTTTTTTTAGTTTCATAAAAAATTGAAGGTTAGATATTAATTAGGAGACTTTGACAGTTATCATGCACTAGAAACACTAATTTATCATAAGGTACAATATTGTGTGTTGCAGAAACATGGAGGATGTTGCACATGGGTAGGGAAAAGACAGAGTTCACATATTAATTCATGGAACCTTCCCTACTTTGGCTTCAATTACCTACCACAGTTAGAAACTAGGGGATGCAATAGATTCTGGGATTAAAATATTAGAATTAGGTTGTGGTATGGAGGAAGAAAAAATGAGAACATGTGGTCCAAATCCCGAAGCTTAAGCTCCCCTTTTGCCGTCCAGAAAGATACGTGATAAGTGAGAATGGATATTATTCCTAAAAAGTTGTTCAGTTTGTGCAGAGGTTGTTAGTTGCCGGCCATTTTCATATACAATCACACAGAATGTCAGCAGGAATAAAGATACATCAAGTAACATTCTTTGTCCTCCAAACCAAACCACTCAAGACATTTCAGAATAGGGTAAGCTTATTTCCTGCTTCAGATCTAAAGAAGACAGAATACAGTAGTTTGCATGTTTCTTCACTCTCTGCTACTGTTCTCAGTTCATCACTTTTGTCACTTCTGTTTTTGTAAATTCTCACCTTAGACCAAAGAAATAATGAGAAAAGGAAATCACTTCTATTGACTTTTTTTTTACTTTACTAAAGTAATTCAGTATTGGATTTTGAACATTCTAATTGATTTCATAATTGAAATAATATTATTATTACTTATTATTACTTATTTTTATTTAAACATATCAATGATAAACTTGACTTCTTTTAAAATGAGTGTAGATTGATGCAAGTTAAGGTTTGATCTTAAATTTCTATAAAACTTGGCTCTGCTTCAATTTCCTTTTTCTGTTGGTGTTTGGAACCTTTGAAATGTATGCGTATGATTGCTTGATGTATTTTAGGGTATTTAGGGACGACGATTTTTACTTGTTGGTTTGGCAGGCATTGCTAGATGGTTTCGGTATGTATAAGGGTTGATCCCCTAAAGTGATTAGCATTTATATATTTGTTATTGCTAATAAAAAAAATCAATAATATTAGTACAATCAATTAAATAACATTATTATTCAGTAAACATGTGCTTTATTTTTCTCTACCCTATTTTAATTTATTGTATTTCTGTTCTCATTACTAAAAAAATAAAAAAATTAATTCCATGATATAATTTTTAGAAAATTTTAAATTGATTAATTTCCAAGTTCTATTTTTGTATTTCACTTTAAAAGTTGTATGTAATTACTTTCAATTTTAAAGAATTGTGAAATTTGACAACCGATTTTTAATTCAACCATCATACCACTGTTTCTATTAATAATAATAATTTAATTTACATTTTAATTAAATATCTTAATTAAATATTTTTATCATTAAAATTTCCTTGTCATTTGGTTATTTAAAAAAAGAGAGTTGGTTTTCAATATATCTTTTTTCAATTTTATATATATATTCCAATAAAGAATTACGTTTTAAAAATGTTTAACTGAGCGGCTTTTTGATGACTTACGAATATTTAATTTATTTATTAAGATATCTGAGCTTAATTATTTTGAATTTAGTATTTACATTGTGTTTGCAAGTTAATATATATATGTTTTTCAACTAATTTCGAGTAAAGTAGATCCTAAGATATTAAGTCCTTTACAATGTATTTTTTTCCATGTAAGATTAGAATTCATTTTTTTTTCTTTGCAAATATGTTTAATTGAAGGAAGGTAAAAAAAGGAATTAAAAGTAAAAATATTTTAATTATATTTTTTGTAATAAAAAGAAAATGAAAAAAATGGTATCATGTACATAAAATATCATAAATATATATTTTTAAAATACAAAATATTTTTAAAAATATATAGTGTTTGGTATGAGACCATTTTTTCATAATAATCACAAATTTCCTATGAATGATGACTAAAATTTATATGATATATGACAAAAATATTCTTTGACATATTGAAAAGTAATGTAATATATTCACTATAAATTTTAATTATGTCACACTAAATTAAGTTATTTAACAAAAATAGATATATTTTTATTGCAGTAAAAAAATCATTGAAAAAAGCTAAATTCTAAATTTTTTTCAGAAACAGTTTTCTGAAAAACTTAACTTAAAAAGAATTCCTTAATTTCCTAAAGATATTATGTTTTAAAACCCAAACTAAACATTCTATTATATAAGGTCTCCTTAAGTTATAAAACCTCACCTTTAATTTTATTTTCTTCATGAGTTTAGAAAGATTGTGAAATTGGTGAATCTTGTCCATTATTTTATTCTTTTCTCCTTGCTTAATAAAAGAATATGATTTTACAATCTTTATTCTTTCTTCTAGACTGTTCTCCTACCAACTATAGTGTTAAAGAGAGAGTCCTGTTTCTTTTTGGTTGTAACATGCAGACATCAGTACATGGTATTTGAATATATACTTTATTGTCTATGTCAGTGGAAAAATTAGATAACATTTTTGTAAATCTACTATATAGTCCGTGCTCACAGTGAGGTTGATAAACAAAATTATGAGACATCTGAGTACCATTTGCCATATATTAATTCTTCCAATAATATTGCATGGTAGACAAAGTTCAACGTAAGAAGCATATAAACTTGTCATGTTGTACCAAGTTGCTTCAAATCACTGGGACCTTTAATTCTTGTGGCGGGGGCACAGGAGAAACATGTTCCTGCAAAAGTCAATGCAGTACACATCACCAAGCAATACAAAATTTCATTCACACAAGAGAATGTGACTAGGTTAAGTGTGAGGGTGTGGCACATGATTGATGCTAATTAATGTTGAGTCACTTGGTGGGGGACCATGATTTCAAAACTCAATATATGTTTCTTTTTTGGGCTATCCAAATGCTTCATTCACTTCTTCTTGGTTTGGCTTTCTATGTGCTTGGATAACCATACCCCAAAAATTATGCAGATATCATGCCTTTCTGAATATAGCAAATGAAGAACCTTGGATTTATAAAAAAAGAACCAGAAAAAGTATCAGAAAAGTAGAGTGCTTAAGTCGCAGTTCAACTTTATTGGAAGTAATAAGTTGGTGGTTGCTTGCATTTGGCAATGCTTTTGCTGGGGGCAATGTAAATTAAGTAATTAGGGATAATGTTGCAGAAGGATTAATGTAAATGAAGAATCTGGTCTCAATATGTTCGTAAAAACTCATTATATCAGTAAAAGTTAGAGTACTGCCAATAAGAATAGTTTCTGGGTAGGGAAAAACTATGATTTTGAAAAATATATAGTAAATTTAAGTTTTGTATAAATGATATAATTGGAACCATAAGTGTTGTATTTTATATAGTTTTGTATTTTTTTTTAATTCTAAGAGAGAAGTCAAATCTTGATATCTTAGCTAAGTATTTTTTAAAATTTGGTGATAAATATATTTCATACCTTATAACATTGGTCTTTCCTTTTTCATATCTAACTTCCTTACCACTCTATTTGCAATGAACAAAAGAGACAATAATAATAATAAAAAGAATTCAATGACAGGTCCTTTCACTGTCTGGTGTTGTTTAAGGAAAGGAAAAACATAAAAAAGAGAGTAAGTGTGATCCATTACTTTGAACAGAAAGGAAGAAGAACTTTTCGGTAATTAAAATGCCAATTTAGCTTATCTTATACACTTCTTATTTTTTAGTTAGAAATATTATACATATATAATTTTATCATCTTCTTCAATAAAAGGAGAGATGCTCAAATGGTAAGGAGTATTTGATTTGTTTTGTATTCTCATGCTTCGGGTTTTGTTAATAATTATAAATTATTGTATCATTTTCCTTTTATTTTTCGTTTTAAGCTTTTACAAAAGAAGTAATCCAAAAAATATATTTTTCTAACTATTTTCCGTAAAATCCAAAAACCATTAAATAAAATTGTGTCATTTTTTATTTGTTAGTAAATGTACTGGTAGGCACCGGACGAACGCACGTGGCCGACCGGCCTTATACACAATAAATGGAAACAAACGCAGCCGTATACACAATAAATGTAAGGGCATTTATGTGACAAGCTAAGGTGGTTAAGATACACCTCCGAAGAATAAGGAATATGCGTTTAGAGAAGATATGTTCCCCGGGTATTCCGGAGCACGACTGACAAGACATATCCATAACCACCCAACCTCCGAAGATTAAGGAATATGCGTTTAGAGAAGATATGTTCCCCGGGTATTCCGGAGCACGACTGACAAGACATATCCATAACCACCCTGAGCCCAAGGGATAGAAAGCCCATTAGGCAATCCTATAAATACTGTGCTCAAGCCAGAGAAAGGTACGTTTTCATTCACTTACGAAACTGCGCTTAGAATCTCATACTTACTTGAGCGTCGGAGTGCCTTCGCAGGTACCCTCCCCCGCCCGACCAAAGTGGATAGCACGAAGGGACGACCGACCAAAGGAGACAACAAGAAAGGACAATCGACCAGAGGAGAAGAAGATCAACACGTCAGCAATTACACCACGTCAACCGACCGTGCCTGGGCCCCATCTCTCTACTCAGGTACAATTGGCGCCCACCGTGGGGCCGAGGCAAGTCTTCAATTTTTGAAGCTATAATGGTTGCGACAAGAAACAACAACGACGCTATGGCAGAACAGATGACTATGATTCAAATCCTCCAAGCTCAGATGGAGGAACTGCGACAAAAGGGGATGGAAGACCATCGTCAACATGAAGAAGATAGACGCCTCCAAGAAGAAGATAGACGCCGCCAAGAAGAAGAAATCGCCTTATTAAGAGAGCAGAATGCACGACTCCAACAACAGGTCGATAATCCCGAACGAGAAGGCCAATCCCATATGGCCGACCGAACCGCCTCTCGCATACCTACACCTGCCAATACCAATCCTGCTTCCAGAGCTGAAACAGTCGAAAGAAAGTCAAGTAAAAGGGGTCATCCTTTTACAGACGAAATTATCACCACTCCACTTCCTGACAAATGGAGAGGCCTCGTCATTAAACTCTATGACGGCTCGACCGACCCGGACGAACACTTAAATGTCTACAAGACGCAAATGACTTTGTATACCACAGATAACAATGTGTGGTGTAAAGTATTTCCCACGTCGCTCCAGGGAGAACCTCTTACCTGGTTCACAGAGCTGCCTCCAAACTCCATTAACGATTTTGACATCCTAGCCGCAAAATTCTCCACTCAATATGCCACTAGCTGACCGCATCACATGTCCTCCATGTCTCTCCTAGCGGTACAACAAGAAAAAGGTGAATCTCTTAGAACCTTTCTAGATAGGTTCAACAAAGCATGCATGAACATCCGAGGGCTCAAACAAGAGGTTGCATTGCACCATTTGGTATCGGCCATCCGACCGAGCCGTTTCACTGAAAGTCTCATCAAGAAACCACCTCAAGACATGGAGGACCTTCGAACTCGAGCAACCAAATTCATGCAAATCGAAGAACACATTGATTACCATCAACGGTTCAAAGCTGTCGGATTCGGAGCCCTTAAAGACCAAACTCAAAGTAAAGAAAAAGAAGTCGAAACCGAACGAACCGTCCGAACCACTCTGAGGTCCGATCGGAATAGGGGAGGCCGAATCCCCAGGTTTAACAATTACACCCCTTTAACTGTGCCGAGGGGACGAGCCCTAGATGAAGCACTACAAACGGACCTAATCCCGACATTGAAGCAGTATCAAACACCACCGAATGCAGATACTGCTAAGCGTTGTCAATACCATCAGAATTTCGGTCACACGACCGAAGGATGTCAAGCTTTGAAGGATAAAATTGAAGAACTCATCCAAGCTGGCCATTTACGGCAGTTCGTCAAGAGGACAAGGAGTTCAAGATCCCCACCACGGAATACTGACCGTCCTTCCCGTGGTGTCGACCGGTCGTACCGTAACGATTACAAACACCACACTGACCGTAGCCAGACTTCACGAAAACGCAGCGAAAGCCCCGTTCGGCGTACACGCGCCCGTAGCACAAGTCCCGACCGAAGCGCCCGACCTCGCCAACGAGTCCGCGAAGTCATCAACATGATTGCTGGACCCGTTAACTTGGGCGAACCGAACCACGAAGTTAATTATATAGCTGGAGGCTTTGCCGGTGGCGGGTGCTCAAATTCCGCCCGAAAGAAACATCTCCGAGACATCCAATCCGCTCATGCTACCACAAGGAGGCGTCCACACATACCTCCGATCACCTTCACTGACGATGACTTTACAGCTATAGATCCAGCCCAGGACGACCCTATGGTAATCACTGTCGAAATTGACAAGTTCGCAATTGCCAAGACCTTGGTCGACCAAGGTAGCTCAGTCGACATATTATACTGGGAAATCTTCAAAAAAATGCGCATTCCAGAATCAGAAATTCAACCCTATAACGAACAAATTGTAGGGTTCTCAGGTGAACGGGTCGACACTAAGGGGTATATAGACTTGTATACAACCTTCGGTGAGGAAGATGGTCTCCACAAAACAATAAACGTACGATATCTGCTGGTTAACGCCCAGACTTCTTACAACATCCTGCTCGGCCGGCCGTCTATCAACAGATTAAAAGCCATTGTTTCCACCCCACACTTAGCCATGAAATTCCCTTCGGCCACTAACGACATTGCAACCATCCATGTCGATCAAAAAACTGCTAGGGAATGCTATGTAGCAAGTTTGAAAAGTGAGCCAACTCGACGACTCTATACAACCAATACGGACGACCGAGTCCCGCAAAAACGAGGACGTTCCCCCACACGGCGTTCCGGACGACACATGTCCCGTCGTCAAATGATAGCCCTTGTTGACCTCGACCCTCGCATGGACGATCCCCGTATGGAAGCAGGAGAAGACTTGCATCCATTCCCGCTTCGCGATGATCGCCACACTACGCACATCGGTACTTCGCTGAAACCGGACGACCGAATGGCCATCGGGACGACACTTGTTAAAAATGCCGATCTTTTCGCCTGGACGGCCGCTGATATGCCTGGCGTAGACCCACAAGTTATCACTCACCGATTATCACTGTATAGAGAAGCTAAGCCAATAGCTCAAAAGAAAAGACATATAGGCGAGGAACGACGTCAAGCCGCACGTGAGGAAGCCGACAAATTGTTACAGGCTGGATTCATTCGGAAGGCCCATTACACCACATGGCTAGCCAACGTGGTTATGGTGAAGAAAGCGAACGGAAAATGGCGTATGTGTGTTGATTACACAGACCTCAATAAAGCTTGCCCAAATGACTCGTATCCTCTGCCTACCATTGATCGTCTCGTCGACGGTGCAGCCGGGCATCACATCCTCAGCTTCCTTGATGCCTACTCTGGCTATAATCAAATCCAAATGCACCCGGCCGACCGGAAGAAGACGGCCTTCATGACTGATTCCGGGAATTTCTACTATGAAGTGATGCCCTTCGGACTCAAAAATGCCGGAGCCACTTATCAAAGACTAATGGACCACGTATTCCACGACATGATTGGTAGGAATGTTGAAGTCTATGTCGATGACATCGTCGTCAAGTCCGACTCATGCAAACAACATATTGCCGACCTAAAAGAAGTTTTTCAGGCCCTCCGCCAACACCAGATGCGACTCAATCCGGACAAGTGTGCGTTCGGCGTCGAGGGGGGGAAGTTCTTAGGTTTTATGCTAACTCATAGAGGCATAGAAGCTAACCCCGAGAAGTGCAGAGCTATCTCCGAAATGCGAAGTCCCAACTCCATTCAGGAAATTCAGAGACTTATCGGCCGACTCACCGCACTATCCAGATTTGTTCCTAAACTCGCCGAACGAACGAGGCCCATCGTCCGACTACTGAAAAAAGCATCCCGCTTCGAGTGGTCGACCGAATGTGAGGAAATTTTCCTCGATTTGAAAACTTTTTTATCAACCCCGCCGGTCATCCAGAAACCGGACGCACGAGAACCCATCATAGTCTACCTCGCCGTTTCACACGAAGCCGTCAGCTCAGTCTTAGTGCAAGAAATTAATTTTGAAGAACGGCCGGTTTACTTCGTCAGCCGCGCCCTTCATGGCGCCGAAATCCGATACCAGATGATCGAAAAGGTAGCCATGGCCCTCATCATTACCGCCCGACGAATGCGTATGTATTTTCAGAATCATCGGATTATTGTTCGGACAAATTACCCTATTGTAAAGATCCTCACTAAGCCAGATTTAGCCGGACGAATGATCGGTTGGACGATCGAACTATCCGAATTCCATATTCAGTACCAACCACGCGGAGCGATCAAGTCGCAAGCTCTCGCCGACTTCGCAGCTGAACTCACTACTTCTTCAGCCGAGACCGAACATTCATCATGGATCTTATATGTTGATGGCTCCTCCAACGAGAGGTCGTGCGGCGCTGGAGTTGTTTTGGAAGGCCCCGGCGAGATTGTCATCGAGCAAGCCCTCAAATTCGACTTCAAAGCTTCAAACAATCAGGCCGAATATGAAGCCATATTAGCCGGTCTACGTCTCGCTCAAGAATTAGAAATCACTAAGTTAATTTGCAAAAGTGATTCCCGGCTTGTCATCGGTCAGCTTAACGACGAATATGAAGTCCGAGAAAGCTTTTTACAGCGATACTATCACTTAGTCAAACAGTCGATGAGCACCTTTTCTGAAATTTCTATGCAGCACGTTCGACGCGATCACAATACCCGCGCGGACGCCTTGTCCCGGTTAGCAACCACGAAGTGTAAAGGAATGCATCGGTCGGTCATCCATGTTACGCTTGCACACCCAAGCATCGACCTACAGGAATGCCTGACGACCGACACGGAATCTACTTGGATTACCCCAATCAAGCAATATTTACTCAACGGCACATGTAGTCCTCTCGGCGAAAAAACCATGAAGCTGCAGGCCGCCCGTTTTGTCTTAATCGGCGACGACCTTTATCGCCGAGGTTATACCCAACCACTCCTTAAATGTTTGACACCAGACCAAGCTTCCTATGTCATCCAAGAGTTGCACGAAGGAATTTGCGGAACTCACTCCGGCGCACGGACAATGGCTGCCAAAATATTCCGGGCCGGATACTACTGGCCGACCGTCCAGGGTGACTGCACCAATTTCGTACAAAAATGTCTTAAATGCCAAGAGTTTGGCACTTTGTCCCATCAAAAGCCTGAGGAACTCCATTTTATGTTATCACCTTGGCCGTTCGTCCAATGGGGTATGGACATCATTGGTCCTTTCGCCCCCGGTAAAGGCCAGTGTAAATTCTTGCTAGTCGGCATTGATTACTTCACCAAGTGGATCGAAGCCGAGCCCCTGACTGCAATCACCGCCCGCAATGTTCAAAATTTCGTATGGAAAAATATCGTTTGCCGCTTCGGGCTTCCACAAATCATCATCACCGATAACGGTCGGCAATTCACCGACCAAACGTTAGCTGAATTTTACGAGAAGCTCCACATCAAACACATCGCTAGTTCAGTCGAACATCCGCAAACAAACGGACAGGCAGAAGCTGGAAACAAAGTTATTTTGAACGAACTGAAGAAACGTCTCGGCCCAGCAAAGGGCAACTGGACTGAAGAACTCTTAGAAGTATTATGGGCATATCGCTGTACTCCTCAGACGACTACACAAGAAACGCCGTACAACCTAACGTATGGCACCGAAGCTATGATCCCCGTCGAGATTGGCGAACCCTCTCTCCGCCGGCAAACCCTTGATCTTGATCTAAACAAGGAAAGCCTCTCGGTCGGTCTCGATCTCATCAACGAACTCCGGGACAAGTGTAGAATTAGAGAAGAAGCATGCAAAATTCGGGCGGCCAGACGATACAACTCCAAAGTTAAACCAAGATTGTTCCACAAAGGCGACTTAGTATGGCGAATGCGAAGCAGCGCACGGAAGGAAGGAGGCAAGTTCTCCAGCAATTGGGAAGGACCTTTCCGCATAGCAGATACGGCAGCCGGTGGAGCCTATTATTTAGAATATTTATATGGGAAGGAAATACCGAGAACGTGGAATGCCACACATCTCAAATTTTATTACAGTTGAACTTTAATAATAAAAGTGCACTCTTTCCTCGCTCGGTCGGTTTTTCCCTAAGCAGGGTTTACGACCGGGAAGGTTTTAACGAGGCACTAAATTAAAATCCAAATCTCCTAGTCCTTTACTCAATTCATATCTCGTTCGGATTTATATATGCCTCGCTCGGCATCAGAATTATTACTTTTAACGTAGTCAGAATTATATATGCCTCGTTCGGCATCAGAATTATTACTTTAACGTAATAATAATTATTTATGCCTCGTTCGGCATCAGAATTTATCGGATTTATATATGCCTCGTTCGGCATCAGAATTATTACTTTTAACGTAGTCAGAATTATATATGCCTCGTTCGGCATCAAAATTATTACTTTAACGTAATAATAATTATTTATGCCTCGTTCGGCATCAGAATTTATCGGATTTATATATGCCTCGCTCGGCATCAGAATTATTACTTTTAACGTAGTCAGAATTATATATGCCTCGTTCGGCATCTGAATTATTACCTTAACGTAATCAGAATTATTTATGCCACGTTCGGCATCAGAATTATTTACTCAATCTTATGCCTCGTTCGGCATCTGAATTATTACCTTAACGTAATCAGAATTATTTATGCCACGTTCGGCATCAGAATTATTTACTCAATCTGATGCCTCGTTCGGCATCTGAATTATTACCTCAACGTAATCAGAATTATTATGCCACGTTCGGCATCAGAATTATTTACTCAATCTTATGCCTCGTTCGGCATCTGAATTATTACCTTAACGTAATCAGACTTTTTTATGCCACGTTCGGCATCAGAATTATTCACTTATTTATGCCTCGTTCGGCATCAGAATTATCTTATTACTTTAATGTGATCAGAATTATTTGTGCCTCGTTCAGCATCAGAATTATCTTATTACTTTAATGTAATCAGAATTATTTATGCCTCGTTCGGCATCAGAATTATCTTATTACTTTAATGTAATCAGAATTATTTATGCAAGTGTGCATTGCCCACATGTCGGGTCCAGCAATTTTCTATGCCACATTGTTCATTAACTCTTCAAAAGAGGCGTCAGGCTGTGGGCCAGGGGTCTCCCCCTCGGCCTCCTCATTTAAATTATCATCGGGGTTGACCGGCACCAGCTTTCCATCAACTATTATTTTTTCTGTCGTACTGGTCGTCCTCCAGGGGTGCTCCATGCAGGCAGGCCGCTTGCCCGATGCCTAACCGAAAATATTCTTCGCTAATGCGAACGTCCCGTCATTCCGTTAAATTTAATGTCTGACAACTCGAAAGGCACAACAATTATTACGACTCTTCGGCTTTTATTCACCTCGAGCCTGGGGGGCAAGTGTACTGGTAGGCACCGGACGAACGCACGTGGCCGACCGGCCTTATACACAATAAATGGAAACGAACGCACTTTCCGACCGGCCGTATACACAATAAATGTAAGGGAATTTATGTGACAAGCTAAGGTGGTTAAGATACACCTCCGAAGAATAAGGAATATGCGTTTAGAGAAGATATGTTCCCCGGGTATTCCGGAGCACGACTGACAAGACATATCCATAACCACCCAACCTCCGAAGATTAAGGAATATGCGTTTAGAGAAGATATGTTCCCCGGGTATTCCGGAGCACGACTGACAAGACATATCCATAACCACCCTGAGCCCAAGGGATAGAAAGCCCATTAGGCAATCCTATAAATACTGTGCTCAAGCCAGAGAAAGGTACGTTTTCATTCACTTACGAAACTGCGCTTAGAATCTCATACTTACTTGAGCGTCGAAGTGCCTTCGCAGGTACCCTCCCCCGCCCGACCGAAGTGGATAGCACGAAGGGACGACCGACCAAAGGAGACAGCAAGAAAGGACAATCGACCAGAGGAGAAGAAGATCAACACGTCAGCAATTACACCACGTCAACCGACCGTGCCTGGGCCCCATCTCTCCACTCAGGTACAGTAAAATCACACAAGCCAAATATATAACTAAAAAACTATAAAGTTTAGGGGATAAAACAAGAAAATGACTCAAATACCCTTTGTATCACACATTTTTTTTTCTAAAATGTTATTAAAGAAATTAAATCTAACAAGCTATATATAATTAACAGCCATCAAAGAACTAATTAGCTTACATATATATTTTTTTTATTAAACCTGAAAAAATATATTAACAATTAGGAGAACAACCCTTACAAAAAGATATTTACATTAGTGAGGTATGACGAATCAATAGTTATAGTATATGAGATTCAAACACTCCTCTTAGATAGTGTGTCTGTGTCGAATACACGTATCCGACATCGACACTCGTATGACACTCGTACAACATGTATCGATGAAGTGTCTAATTGACAAAATCATAATTAGTTTTTCTCTTACTATCACTTTACAACCTTCATAATAATAAATATTATACCTTTTTAATAAAAAAAATAATATAAATAAAATTTTAAATAAAATAATAATATATTTAATTGTAAATTATACCAACTAAGCTAAGTCTCAACCTATCATTAGTCTAACCAAACCAGAATTATAAATTATGAATGAAGAAAGCTTCTTATATTTTCCATATTCCTTCCCTTCATTTGGCAGTGAGCTTCACATGATGTCCCTCTTGGCCTGGTTTCCCATCACTGTTAATGCAACTTTATTGTAAGGAAAATATCTTTTGACACTCACTATTTTACTTAGATTCACTTAATAATTATTGCTTTTTATAAATAAAATATTATATTAAAATAATAATAGTAATCAAATTCATGCAAAACATGCAGTATTAAATAACTCTTAACGTAATAAGTGCAATTTAATTATAAAACCAATCTTAAAATAATGTTCCATAACTCCAGAACCAGGAACTAAGATGTTTGGTAAGCTTAACATATGAATACTACGTGACCATGTTCAAACAGAATTTTATTGACCTAGTTACCGTATACCTAGTGACCTAAGAACCCTGTTTCCCCTTCTCCCCTACAAATAAGCATGCATTCATTGGGTTATAGGTTACGTACACATATATCAAATTGAAACAACATTCTATATTCAGTCATTGAATGCATATAACTATCTAGATGAAATATCTTTCATGCTTTCAATTCTATTTCTATATTTCACTTGGTAAGGTACAGTCACTGAAACACAGTCTAAAATCATTGCACTTCACATCAAGCAAGTGTGTCAGCTTGTATAGATACACTGCAACAAAAAAGCATTCTGATGTCGCTGCAGTAGAGAGATTAATGCTGGAGGATGATGGGATTGATAGTTGATCCACACATTGCTCCCAACAGATGGATTATAAGAGGTGAAGTTGAAATTTGTCAGGTTTCAGCTTTGAGTTCGACATTTGATCTACCACATAATTAACATAAATCACATCATTACTGGCAGTTAAGTATTTGACTGGTTACCAAATTAGTGATGTAAACCAGTTTTTGTTGAGATTAAATAATTAACTTTTCAAACTAGCCCTAACATTCCGAGAATTAATATAAATAAAACTGAACTTAGATTTATTTTAATTAATTTATAGATGAAAATTGGGTGAGATATACTTAAAAAAAATAAAAACATTTCATGAGTAAATATTTTATATATAGGTGGTATAAAATGAAGTTAAAATTTACTTTTTAATATATATCGAAATCATTTTATTGAGAATTTGTTGGACTTATTAGCACGATTATAAAAATTTATTAAATAAAAAATAATTTTAGAAAAAAAAATAATTAGTTGCTATAGTGACTAATTAGAGACTAAAGAAATTATCGGTTTTTATGGTTGATAAATAGTTTCTAAATTGGTATCTAATTAGTTACCAATGTTTTAACTACCAATTATTTAGATTCTAAATTTGGTAGCAAAAACTTTGGTAGCTAATTATATACCAATTTAGAAATTGTTTATCAATAATAAAAATTAATTTAAAACCAATAATTTTTTTAGTTCCTAAAATAGTCTCTAATTTAGTTACTATAGCAACTAATTATTTTTTGTCTCTAAAATTGATTTCTATTTAATGATTTTCTTGTAATATTGGTAAGTTTCGATGTAAGAGAGTGTGTTAGAATTTCAACATTAATTACAAATAAATATTTCATAATATATAATTAAATGCACACTTTACTTTAAAAATCCAATTTTATAAGGTGGAATAAGTTTAAAGTTTATGTTTTCATAAAAACACAGATTAAAAGAAATAAAATTAAAATATCAACTAAACTATCAAGAATGATGAACTACTGCAAATGGAGACTTTACTTATCATAAGTTTTTTCACCAAAATGCTTATGCACTATTTGACAAAAATGCTTTTCATTTCTCTTTTACTTTATGTCTCAGTCCAATTCAACCTCGTCGATGTGCAAACTTTGGTATTGGCATGGCATGAAGTAGACATAAATTGTTGTCAACAGTTTCTTCCATTTCTATTATTGATTTGTGATGGCGACAGGCAAAGCTTATATACAAAGCATGCATGAATAGAATGAATTGAGCTTCAGCATTGAATTGCACATTGATTCATTTGGAAGATTTGAACCATAACTTAGATGCTGACTGAATGAGAACCTGTACATAGTGGCAATTTCACTACAAGAAAACGACTTCTTAGTTATCAAAATTCAGCATCCACATAAGTGTGATGCAATTAGAGTTGGTCTAGCCAACTTAGACAACTTACAGACACACTTAACTTATAATTCATTTTATAAAAAAAAAACTATAAAAAATATTTTAAATTGATGCTAAACTGTTGAAAATATTCATAAATAAAAATTATAAAATTTTAATTTTTTTTATTTATTAATGCAAAACATCAAGATCAATTAAACAAACACAAATATTTTATGTTATTTATTTCTTTAAAAAATAGATTATTAGCATGAGGTACCCTATTGATGTATTTAATTAATTAATTTGATAAATATTATTGAGCGTCAGCTTAGCTATTTAATGATATTGTTTTCTATTTATTAATAGATAATGGTAGTCTTGAACTAAAAGAGACTATGATACCGATTAATTTAGATATTTAGATTTTAAAGTTAGAAACTAAAATTCTAATAACTAATTAGATATAAATTTAAAAATTAGTTTATAAATTTTATTAATAATATAAATTACTTTAAATATCAAAAAATTTGTTAATCTTTAAAATAATGTCTCATTTAATTAATATAATAACTAATTATTTTTTATTTTTAAAATTTGTTTCTATTTAATGATTTTCTTGTTTTTTTTATCAACCAAAAACAATATAAATAGAAATTGAGTATTTAAGGGATGCTCTAATCCGTATAAAAAAGAGAGTATTATAGCATATTTTTTTTAGCTTACAAAACAAACAAAGCCGAAATGCGATAGGAAAGATGATAGCCAACACCTCCTAATTCAGTTTTTGTAGCCCTCCTAATGAACCAAGAATTCTTATGATAGGTTATATACTACATCAGGTTTACACTTTTACTTATAACCCATTATCAAAATCTATATGGCATAAGTATAACTCGTTCAGTAGGATCTTTTTACAACTCTATTCTAGTAATTGTAAGCCATGTATTGCTTAGGCCTACTCCATTTTCTCATACCCTTAATAGAGTTGTATTGTTGCTCATAGCTTCTTTTTTTTTTATCAGCAAAAAGGATTGAATAATAGGAACCACTTAAGGGGTGGTTCAACCCTTATACATGCTATGCCAAACCTCCATTGCATCAAAGAAGTAATCCACTTTTTTCTACATATCCAATGCTCATGTACACACCTTTCCAACCTTTGGTTGTCAATCACGACATAAAGTTATTCTTAGATGTCATCGTATCATGAAATAAAAGCACTCATCATTTTCAAAGAGGTGACTCCAACTGCACTAAAAGTTTTACCAATTTGCCTAAGGATATTCATTACAATTATGCAAAACAACAAACATATATTCCAGACAAGAACCATTATAGATCTTCAAAAATTTAACTACTTATGCCTTCGTATTCCAGTAGGATTTTTACATATTTTACAGCTTGAAACTAAACAATATTTGAAAGATAAAAAACATAACCATTTTCCCTTTTCGATCCCTTCACTATACATTAACAACAAACATAGACAATAACAAGGTCGCCCTGCACTTTCTTGTAGTGTCATATAATAAAATAAGTACTTAAAAATAATAAATATTAGCAAGGTGTTTGTTCTATATAATAAGATTGGTCATATATACTCATGCCTAGTCTCAACACGATCATTCTCACCTGCACTTTTTTTTTATTGATAATAATTAATATATATATATATATATATATATATATATATATTATTTAAGTTGCTCCAATCTTATAGATTTTTTTTTACAATCTTTAAATAGAAACCAATTTTAGAGACAAAAAATAACTAATAACTATATTAACTAAACTATATACTATATTTTAGAGACTAAAAAAATTATTGATATCTAAAATAGTTTCTTTTTTCAATAAAATTTATAAACTAATTTTTAAATTTTTATCTAATTAAATCTCAAGGTTTTAGCTAGAATATAAAATAATTAGTAGCTAAAACTTTGCTAGCTAATTAAATACAATAAGTTTCATTAAAAATGACATTGTGTGAAATAGGCAGCATGATGAACACTATAACCAAGAAACAAACAACATTGAGAGCGAAAAGAAAATTTATGCACATTGTATGGACGAAGGTTAGGGTAGCAGGCGCACCCAAACCCTTTGAAGTGAGTGTATTCAGGTGTGTTGTTAAAGAGTTTGTGATGGAGCACGTCACCATGTAAAACATCATATGAAAGCACATTAATAAGATGAACGGTAAAAATAAACGCTTTAGCCTAGAAATTTAAAGGAAGATTCGCATGAGCAAGTAAGGATAAACCCATATCCACGATATGACGATGTTTGCGCTCAATGGATCCAATATGTTGATGCGTATAAAGGCACATCAGACGATGTTGAATCCCATGCTGATGGAGGAAAGGCGTTAAAGAAAAAAATTTATGTGCGTTATCAATTTGCAAGTTGTGAATTTTATGACCAGTTTGATTTTCAACCAAAAATTTTAAATTTTTTGAACACAGTGAAAATTTGAGATTTGGTAGGCCCCAAACATCAATGTATATAATTTGGAAATGGGCACTATAAGTAGTTAAAGTAGTGGGGTAAGGCAGTTAATGACATTCAGCATGCGCGCAAGCAAAACAAAATCAAATATCAGTTTTTACAAAAATGTTATAAGATGAAAGAATCTGTTTTAGAGATTTAAAATGACAATGACCAAAGCATTGATGCCATAAAATGATAGTAATATTGTCACTAGTAAAAGACAAAGAATTTACAAAATAATTTGAGCATGACTTTATACTAGGAAAGATATACAAGCCATCTTTAAGAGTCCCTTGAACAAGAACCTGCTTCATATCATTATGCACAACATAACATGTATTAGGATTAAAAACAAAACATACATTGTTATCACAAGAGAATTTGGAGACACTGAGAAGATTTTTTGTAATTTTAGACACACAAAAAAAGATCATTTAAAAGAAGAGATGTATCAGTGACAGCGGAAGGAATAAAAGCATAACCAATAATACCACAAGGAAGTGCTGAGTGGCACCACTATCCGGATACCACAAGGGATCTTCAACAGGGAAAGGGGCACCTAATATTGAGGCCTCATTGGAAGCATTGTTTTGTATGAACATGCAAGAGAGATTAACATGCATATTATTAGAAGATTGAGGAGTCATTAGTACAAAACAGTACATTAACGGCGAATAAAAATATCATATAAAGACGGTTTTGGAAATCGTCGCTATTTCGAGTATCGTAATAAATCAGTTGTTTAAAATGACGATTCTAGAATCCTCATGAGAAACTCACATTAACAAACGTTTAAAAAACGCATTTAAACGTTATTCTGCGAAAGAAAAAAAAAATGCATTTATAACGATGGTTCTAAACTAGAATCATCGTTATAAGTGTACTTTTAAAAAAATATTTTATTATTATATATATATTCTAATTTAATTAATATGTAGTATATAATTTCCAACATTTTTACATGGATACTGGCTTGTTATACTTTCCTCTCTGCATATTTATAGATTTAAAAAAAACTTGGTCATTAGTAATATTGTAACATGGGATAAAAGAGATATAAGAAAAGATGTACATATGAATCTACTTAGCTGCAAAGTCTTTGAAAGATTTTACTTTATATAAAATGTATAATAATAAAAGTATCTCTAATATAGAGAATGAAAGATAACATTATGAGTGTGGAGTATTTCTAAGCAAATGTTTTAAAGAAGTGTGTGGGGTGTTCTTGCTGAATGCATGAGGTGTTATAAATGGAAGAGATAGCACATGGAGGGATATTTGTTGCAGCCGTTTTCAGAATATTCTTATTAAATGAAGGGCCAGTTGGAGGCAATAGAGACCAAAATTAACTTTTTAAAATATATCCATCTAATTTTTTCCCTTTCAATATTTTTTTTTTATGTTTTTTTTTATCAGTAGAAAATTCTGATGTTGTAAATCTCCACTAACACTTCTTCAAGTGGTCAAATCTCCACTATCACTTCTTCAAGCGGTCAAGATGGACAGTATTTTTTTTATGTATTCTATTAAACATTTTCCAGGGTACAAGGAAGCCTGCGAATGTATTTTTTGTGGTTGGTTCAGTGTTCTGATTTTCTTTCTGCACAGATTTGTTCTTAATTAATAAATCCTATACCAGTTTCAAAGGAACAAATGTTCCACATGGAATCTGCAGACAACGAATTAATGGATACACATATGTTTTAACATTCAGAAATTATTATTCACAGAAAATTCGACTTAAAATATTTTTAGCTTGGTTTAGTCCAAGTAAATTTTTTTATTACAGTTTCTTTGGTTAAAGTCTGCTATATGCTCAACTCAGTATTGGCTTCAGGAATATCCTTGACACTATCAGCTCAACATCATAATAGCATTTTCAACTCTTTTAATAAATATGTTTAGTTCAACGGCAACATCTTCAATCGCTTTGATTAGTAATTTTAATTTGCTAAAAAAAATTATGAAATAGAAATTAATTTTTAGAAAAAAAATAATTAGTTGTTATAGTAACTAAACTAAAGACTATTTTAAAGATTAAAAAAAAATTGGTTTCTAAATTAGTTTTTATTATTATTAAATGATTTTTAAATTGGTATCTAATTAACAACTAAGGTTTTAAATACCAATTACTTGAGGTGTCAGTCTAGCTGATATGTCAAGTAGCATAGTGATGTCTAACATGAAATTTTTATAAAAAATAAAAATAAAAATAAATATTTATATTTATTAAAAATTTAATTATATTTTTTTTATCTTAAGTTTAAATAATAATATTTTTTTTTATATTTTTTTTATGATGATTATTATTATTGTTATTCCTTGACTTAGACTCTTCCGTCGAATTCCTCCGTGAGCACGACGCATTGTTCGCTTTGCGGGTTGCCGGAGCAAATAATTTGAATTGGGTGTGACATCGTCTTTTTTCTCTTTCTTCTTGGTGTTGGTGCTGCTTTCTGCATTTTTTTTTTGAAACGGTGGCGGTGGCGGTAGAAGTGAAGTCAGTTAAAATTATTTTAAAACAAATTATTATTGTTTGTGACCAAATTATTTGATATTTCGGATACTTGCGAAATTGTAAAAAAAAATTGATAAAATTAAATAAAATTTAAATAGTAATAATTGTAAAAAAATTAACTAAAATTATAAATTTTGTAAAATTTAATAAAATAAATATAAATTGTTATAAAAATTCACCACCTAATAAATATTAAAGATAGAATAAATGATAGTAAATTATTTATACCTTCTACCCATATTTAGTTAAAGTATTATTCTAGTATGATTTGTCAACTCGAATGAAAAAAATTATGAATTATCTATTTCTAGTACATCTAAAAATATATAAAAAAGCATAAATAAAATTTAAATTTAAATTAAAAATATAGTATTACTATTATTTTATAAATTTATTTATAATATATTTATTTTTATTATTATAATTGTTATTTATATTTTTTTATTATTTCATATTTATTATTTTTTTATAAATTTATTTTGATTATTACTATTTTAATATTTTTGTATTCTCCTCCTCTATCCTCTATCTCATATTGTAATTCAAATTTAGTATATTCCTAAATTTACTTAAAAGTCATGTATAACTTTAGATTTTTATTGTGAAATCATGATTTTTTAAATATGATTTTAATATATATTTTTAATTTACATTGAAGTCATTCATATATACAAAATTTGTTTTTAAAATTAAATATGTGAGCATTATTTTTTAATTTAATTTTTAAATTAAATTTGAGTGTGCCAATTTGAATTTAATTTTAGTGTTATTCAAGTTATTTTTTATGTAAATTAAAAATGTAAAAGATATAAAACAAATTTTATATTTGTGTATAGGTGAGAAAACATCTAAAAGACTAACTATTCCTCACATTCACTTTAAAAAAAATATTTCTACCAAAATGAAAACAATTATGCTAATTGCCTATATAGGTAATATATATTTTACTTCCTTTTAACGTATAGTTTCTGTAACCATAAGAAAATAATTAAATAAAAACTAAGTTTAAAAAAAATAGTTATTATATATATTAACTAAATTAGATATTATTTTATAAAGTAAAAATTATTAATATCTAAATTAGTTTTTATTATTGAGAAATATTTATAAATTAATTTTTAAAATCTAATTATTATTATTTTCATAAGAATCTAGTTTAGAAACAAGTTTATAAATTTTTATTAATAATAAAAACTATTAGATATCAATAATATTTTTAATCTATAAATATCTAATTTAGTTAGTAACTAGTTATTTTTATTCTATAAAATTAATTTTTTTAATGATTTTTTTGTAGAATGTAGGTTGATCAAAATTTATTTTAATTTCTTTTTTACAGTTTTAATTTACATAAAAAAAATCATTAAACCTAAACTAAAAGTTGTTATAAACAAATTTAGGTAAAAAATAGTCGAGGTCGTAGTGCAAACTAGTAAAAAAACACATAAAATTATATTTATAAGCATAACTTGGCTCTAATTATTAGAAAACAGTTATATTTCTAAGCACTACTTTTAAATTAATCCAAAAAATATTAGACTTGTGTTAAGACTTTCCCACACAAAAAATAATATTTAAAATCACATTTTTTTTTCTTTATTAAATTGTCCCAAACATGTCTTAAGTATTAACGTAGTTAAAAAAATAGTCAGATATGAATACTTTTAAATATAATTGTACTGAATTGGTGTTTTGCCTAAATTATTAGGTTTTTTTCTACACGTTTCATTTAAGATAATGAGATACGATATAGTTTTGGAGGTTAGCTTTATTATCATTATTAAGAGATTAATTATATGGATGCATGGCGACATGATCGTTTTTTTCTTTGATGTTTTGCAGTATTAGTGTGTAAACTATTGTCCACTCACGATCTATAACACAATGTCTAATACATAATTTATTCAATAATCAAAAGTATCGATATATATCAATATATTATTTGAGTCACACTATTATTTTATGATTTGGTGATAAAAAAAAACACTATTATTTTATGATTAATATTAAATGGAGAGTACTGCTACCCACGAATCTTCGTTTTTCAATGTTCTACACACAGGGCTATTTTCTACTTTTCAAACCATTTGAAAATTTTGTCCAGCCATCAATTAAGTATCATCACCATGATTCAAACCATTCAATTAATTAACAGTATCTCCTAATCTTTGATTTTGCAGTCTATCTTGGTCATAAAATAATTAATACTGAATTAGAAATACATTATAGTTTAAATTTAATCATATTTAATATACTTTTAACTACACTATTAATTCGTTATATATATATATATGCATTTTGACCAACTTGGTTTCACTTGTATATGCTAAGTAAAGACCTTTTCACCTACAACATCATGAAAAGTGGTCTTTTTGTGTTCCTTGTATTAAGTTGTTCACACCAACATTTATTTAATTGATTTAAAATCAATGTCATGCAATGTCATCCACATGTTTTGAACATTAAAATTAGGCAGCTTATCTTCTTCAATAACCTCTTTTTACTGTTCTTGTAACTTGTTGAGCACATATTAAGTTCCCTTGGAGAATGTGACAACATGATCTAGGTTTCTCTGTTGATGAACAAATAAGCAAAACATAAATTATGGACTCAGGTTATGATCATGTTAACAATGATTGGTATATAATACAGGGATTTTCTGTCACTGATCATGCTATGTTTACAGCAATGTGACCTGAGAAGTCAAGCTACATAGAAGAACACAAACTAGACAAAAGTACCATTCACCCATAATAATTAACCAACATGGACCAGGGAACAAGGCATAAACCCCTTTTCTTCAAGTCTTCAGTGCACTCAACATTGTTTCCATTAAAATTTATCTTACACTCATCAGTCTGCAGCAGGTTTGGATAATGCTCTGAGTGAAACCCCTTACCCTACACAATCATCATCATCATCATCATGAGCCACATAACTTGATTAGATAAAGTACTTAAAAGAGTTATTATTTCTTCCATTCTGATCACAAACATCATAAATTTAGCAGGGTTACCCTAGAAGTAGAACCATCAAGTTGATCATCGATCTTGCTGGAAATCTTCAAGTCCCCTACCTATTGTAAAAGATGGAAAGCCACAAAGAAGTTCCATTATGAATACATAAGAAATGAGATCTTATATTGTATAGTTATATCATAATTGCACATCAGATACCTTGGGACTATTGACAGGGGAGCTAGCAGTGTCTTCCAAAGGATCATCATCTGATATCTGTTGGGTTCTTGTTTTCTTGAAACGAAGCTTCTTAGAGACATTATTAGATGATTCTCTAACTCTAACAGAAGGGTAGGAAAGAAGGTGATTGCTATGTGAGAGTTTCCATGCAGCAGAAGAAGCAGCATCTGAGACCAAAGAGGAGCCACCCAAGCTAGAACAGTAACTTTGTTGCTCCGTGTCCTTAGAAAAATCTTCGAAGTATGAAGTCCACCCACTTTCCTCATTTGCACTTCCAGACACTGCTTTTCCCATAGAAGGATTCAGAGAATGCTCCATCAAGAGAGGGAAAGAGAGAGAGAAAGAAAGAGAGAGTTTTCTTGTCAGATATGTTGAGAGAGTTCTTCTCTGGAGGGATTTATAACACTGAGCTTAGAGTAATGTTCTATGGATACTACATGTCAGTGTACGCCATCAGAGAGAGACAAATATATAGGGAGGAATGATAAGTCATCACTTTTTAACATTCAACATAACTTAAATTTTTATTCATCTTTCATTTTTTCAATCTCACTCACTTATTCATGACAGAAATTATTTAGTTAAAGACTATTACTGCTTTAATTAATTTTATATAATACATGGCTAAGTGTTATTAAAAACTTAAATACATGTTGTGCATATAATAATTTCTTTTTTATTGTTCTTAGAAAACCAAATATTTGGTGATTCAATTCGAACTGCTTAATATGCAAATATATTTAGCACCTCACACTTTCATATATTTATTTATCCATTTTAGTTTTTCATTCTCATTTTTTAATATTTATTATGCATATACTCTCATATTCCATTTTAAATACAGTATAAAAATATGAGAGGTTAGATTTGTGTTGAAATAAGAAAGAATGGCTTAGATGTGTATGGAGAATTAATATAGAGGTGATATATATGAGTGAGGACCACTCTATAATTTGTTCACCATGAGAGTCTACATCCAAGAGTTTTAAAATATGATTCTATATATGGAAATAAAAAGAATGTCAGAAAAGTGTTTATTTGGTTAAGGTGTCCATGTTCGTTGTTAATTAGATAAACGGGTACTTAGTTTTACTCAGAGGAGTCAATCTGAAATGTTGTTTGTTATGAGAGTAAAGGAAGAAAAAAAAGAGTAGAATGAGGCATAGAATAGAGAGAGGAAGAGAACGTGCAAGGAATTGAAGACCGAGAATGGCGTTGACCTTTGTGGTTGGAAGGAGATTTGGTTTCTGAAATGGAGGCCATTATTTTCCTTATGAGGACTCCTCTTTCAACCAAAAACATTTATTGACAGGGAGAAAATTGGACTCAATCTCCCCTCAACTTAACTGCACTCTATGCATTACATTTTTACCTTCTCAATCTTCTCACCACTCACCTCTAATTTACTTCTAACTTGGAAAACATTCTGTGAACCACTCAAAACCTTTTAAGTGCAACATCTTACATACTTTTTTTATATACCATTTTTTTCTAACTAAAATTTGAGTTTCGCTTCATTGATATCTATGATAAAAAAAATTTGCCATTTATCCTGCAAAATTTCACAAATAGAGTGATTCCATATATTGTAAAAAAAAGTCAGTAAGTTTGATCTAATTAATTTTGTGTGAGTACAAAACTAAATCCGTTGACTCAACTTATGGCGAATAAATAAATAGATTAAATGAATTAACTCACCTAAATTAATTTCTTAAAAAATTATTATAACAATTAAACATGTAGATTAAATTAATGATACATGGTTTATAAGGGATAATTATTAAGAAAAAAAGAAATATAATTGCGAAATAGCAAAGGGTTTTATTTTTTGTTTTAGAGTAAGTTCCGAAGTACAGTGAATCCAGCTCACCATGGTTAAACGTAGGTGAAAAGTTTGGTCAGAAGAGTTTGCCCACTTAACCTTTTTCCTATCACATTTATGGTTGTTATTGAAATTTGCAACGTCTGACTGGAAATTTATTTAGGCTTGCCGAAAAAGTGTTTGGGCTAGTTTTTCCTATCTCATTCAGTTCTTCCACACCCATATGGAATAAAAGTTCAAATTTATTTTGTGTGAAAACATTGAAAACCGGGGACCATATGGCTTCCCCTGGTTGAATTGGCAAGTTCGTTTTATGAGCTCTGTGGTAAGTGTTCACTATAAAAAGCGATTTTATAAGCTGTTTAGTATTTGCTATACCTGTATGTAATGAAAAATGCTAATTCCCTGTAGTACTCTATTTTCTAGTTGTCAAATAATTTGACAAAAAGGAACAGATTCTGACTATGACAGTTAGAAAACAATAACGCTATTTTTACATACTTTTTATATAACAAACTTCACTTTTTTTCTTTTTTTTTATTATGGTAAATATAGTTAAAAGGATCTTTCTTTTTATATTATACATTTATTTCGTCCTATTGCATACTAAATTTCATTCTTTACTATAATGATAATAGAAATAAACATATCAATTCAATTATCAGTGAATCATAAACTTTGATAATACTTGTTTACAACCATAGCCCATCCCATTGACCTTTATATATACAGCAATTCATGTCATTAGCTGATTTTGGGTATTTTAACTAGGCCACCTTCCTGCTGCTTCTTGCAATTTCCCTTATGCTACCTTACAACAAACAAAAGTATGACTTTTTATCCTCTATTTTAAATCTTGATCAATATCTCACATTTTTACAATTCATTGTAACTAATTAAAACAGTACGAACTGAAATACAAAGATCAGTTCATTAAGATATTTGTCAAGAACATGGGTTAGTATGACTACTTTTTGTATATCCTATTCGTGAAAATAGGCAGTACATTGTGCGATATAACATTCTACATAGAATTGAGTGAATTAACGCACGCAGCCGCGTTTTTTTTTTAGTGGATTACAGTGCCGGATTTACCACATTAGTAGATTTGAAAAATGATGAGATGAACCGTGAAACTGGGGAGTAACGGTATGATAAAAACATTTAGAAGGGACACTATCGAAAGATAGTAAAACACCAACGACAGTAACGTAGAGCTATAAATATTTGACAGAAACTGATACAATCCAAATGCCCCAGTTGGAAGCATCTCAGCCGCATCCAAGTTCTAGTGACCATATTTCTGAAACTCCCACTCGCTATTATCTATAGCACCAAAGAAACACCAAGACAGTGAGAAGATCGCTAAATAATTCATAGAATCCAAAAAGAGAAAGAGGTGGAAAAGGAACTTCCCCACATACCTAGCGGACATACTTGACGGGTCTTCAGCCATCGGCTTATGCAATGGAAGTGAAAAGCATGGTTACAAACTCCTGTACAAGATATCAGCCAGAGCAAGTAATAATTTGAGTAATCCTGTTTTTGCTAAGCCAAAACGTAACAAGTAGAGAAGCTTGACATAACTAGAGAAATGACCTACGAACTACTTTTAAATCCTGCCTAAAGTGCACTTTTAATATGGAATTTTGCCCTATGCTGCTCTGTGCCGGGGAATGGGTACAAGTATCCAATACAATATACAAATGTGATAATATTTTCAAAATTAATGGTCTGACAATATGTATTGAATAAATACTTGTATATTAATAAATAAATAAAATATAATCCAGATTTGATTATCCTGTAACAATTTGCTACCCAAGTGAAATGCATTGTGTCTCCTTCCAACTTCACTCATATTCCCTGCTGTGTACATCCCCACCCCCTCGCTAGTGCCAAAGTCTACCTTGAAAGGTTGAAATCACAATAACTCGTATGGTGAGGGTGTAGATTGAAAGTGGAAACGCCTCGAGGGAGGTATTGAGTGACTGAAGATGAAACTTAAATATGTATTATGAATTTTTCAATAGAAATTAATTACTTATGATGTGGATAACCCCTGCCACCCTCCAACCCATTACAAAAATTTAAGCTAGACGAGCTAAGGTTGCCTCATACAGAACTTGCTTGTATGCATGGCAGCTGGGTGGTGATGTAAGGGTAGCATTTTTTGTTGTTGAAGGGAGATAATATTAATAACTGCAATGATGAGATGATTAAGGTTACGGAAGAATTGAATGGTAAGGTTTAAGGAAGACTTCCATTCCTCAATAAACCTCTGTATTTTTATTCTTACACGCTTACCTACCAATGGGCCAAAACAAATGCAAGCTTGTCACACGGGTTTCAGTATCAGATGTAGATATTATACCAACATTGATTCATTAGATCATATGCTAAAGGATTTTACACAATTAATTGGTTCTGCCAAGAGCCACAGTTAACAAACTACAGAGCTAGACTTCAATAAAGATTTGTTTTAAAGCAACAAATAAAATCATGACCTAGTGTCCTTCAACAAAAATGATCTAGCATTTGGTTCAGTGAAAAATAAGCACGAATCAAGTTGAAAGTCGTCAAACTTCAAACAACAGGCATATGTGAATTGGGATGAAAGTATAATTCGTTTTTTAAGTCTGAAAATATTTGAAATAAAACCTTACCTAATTACAAGATACATCACAGTTTAAATTGTAAACTTTGAGATGAAGTAAACAAGCCTGAAATCTCCATATGGTCTAGAGTCTAGATGTCAGAATAGTCATCAAGTATGCAATACTCAATAATAAGGACCAAACAAATAAAAAAATAAACATAGGAATCATTGTTCAGTTAGTAAAGGGTACCCGTTTCTATAGGTTGTTCATTGCTTGTTTTTCTCCAAAAAAATAGTTTACAACTGAGCTATGAAATCAAGAATAGTTATCATTTTCCGAATCATAAATTATTTGCACACAGAGGGTGATGTTCCTTTGAGAAGTGTTCAACTCATTTCCTAACGAGCTTTACTATTGAACAGACTATTTGCATGGATTGAGTGAAAAACTCAACTTTACATGCGGAAAAGCAGGGTGGGGGATCATTTTATAATGAGAAGAATGATGCCTAATCAAACAATTTCTCAAGCACGACTTTAAGGATGTGGCTGCATCTTGCTTAAGGAGCTGACAGTGCATTGGTTTAGTTTAAACGTTGAACAGAAAAAAAAAATACAAAATGATGACTATCAGGGAATCTTTATTAAGATAACATATAACCAAGGAAAGACCAAATGAGTAAGAAGCTAACAACCAGGGCCGAAAGGTAAGTTGCAACCTTTAACTAGCTGAAGGAGAAACCAGCAGTCAGACTCATTATCACGTTTATTGGTTTCAGACAATAACTTCAACTAATAAACGAATACAAAAAGACAGATTCAACAAAAAATTCAAAAACGGATTCTCATACAAAATCACCAATTAATTGGATGGAAAAAACCAGCAAGAAGAGAATAATAGGAATGACAGAAGCGACGTATTTAACGGATAAATGTATAGGGTTTTAGAGCGTACCCCAAGCTACAGTGCATTCCTCGCTAGTGGCGCTAGCCTGGTTGGCCTGGCACTCAATACCTAAACAAGCATCCAAAATAAAAGCGAATTAGGCTATTTCTCATAAACAAAGTTAATTCATACTCGACAAGTTGAATCAACACGCTTACAGAGATCCATGATATGGTTCCTGCAGATAGCACAATTGTCCACAACGATATCTGCAACAACAGAAATGAAAAGGAAGAAAAAAATGAGAAGAAGGAAATGAAAATTAGGGTTTGGGAGAGGGTTGAGAGAGACGCACCCCAAGCCCATAGAGCAACGGCATTCCACTTCTTGATCTCGAATCGCTTGGGCTTCTTGCTGGAACAAGAAGGACCGGTGCTGCTGGAGGGTTCGCCGGCCGGAACCATCGTCACGTCGGAATCCAGAGTCGCCATTCTTCAACTTTTTCTAGCTTCGGAACAAAACTTCTTGCCCCGTACTGCAAGTTTCTTATGTTTTCTATGTTTTATCTGTAGACTGGATTGGGCTTTTCATTTTTTGGGCCTTCACGACTGTCCAATTATTTTGGGCCTTCCGATTTCCTTTTATATTTTCAAATTATTCTTTAGAGCTGAAAATTTCGAATCACAAAATATATTTTGGAAAAATAATTTTTGAATAGATTTTTTACTGGACTAAGTGCTCAGTGATCGGAGCTCGGTGCACGGGTATGAGTAGGTCAGCTATCGACGGTTGGCGCAATTATACTAATAAGTCCGTTGATGAATAATTAAAATAATATTTTTATACGCTAATATAAAGTTATTGGTAAAATATATTTCTTAACCTAAGGGTGTGTATTAGTGTACGTAGTGGTTAAGTATGTAAGAATTAAACATGAATAACGTAAATTAAACACATACAATTATGTTCACATATAGATCTTATCATATCATGATTCTCACACAATCATACAATCAATCAGGAATAGACACTCACCTTGACTCATGAGTGATCCTAATTGAGCAGTTATTTTATCTCCTTTGTCTCAATCTATCTCTTAGCAATTCCGTTATTGTCACACACTTTCGTGATGGTTAACAGTGAGACAACTATTATTTGCAGAGACACACACTTTCATGTGATGGTTAACCGTGAGACAACTATTATTTGCAGAGACAGAACCCTATAGCCTTTAGTACCCAATCTCTATTATGTGTAGGTTTTCCATTAGATATATCATCATATATATATTTCTCACATTAACCAATGGGCCTTTTATTCTATTATTATTATTAAATCATATTCAGGCCCAAAGCCCAAACTCTAAGTCATGTGAGTCACTTTATAGATAATTTCTTACATTCTCCCACTTGACTCATATGAGTTATAATACTTTCATGATTTAATAATTACATAAATGCGCATTTAAAAGGCCTTACATAAATTGGTTCTATCATTAATCATAATCAAGGATACATAAATAATAAGAATCATGGCGGTTATATGTCATTTTAATCGACACATTTCCTTCCATGTACTACTATATCATCCTTTCTCCTTAATACGACTTTATAGTGAGAAATTCATAATAGGTTCAAACATAATGTCATTGTCATCAATAACAACATAATTTGTTTTCCACAACATAATAACATAATTTGCATGCATATACATAAAGTAGAAAACAACATAAATTTCAGAAACTTTATTTATCAATGAGCTCAAAGTGTCAAATAAGCATTAATAACAACATTCATAATTCACTAGTAACATAATGTCCATATTTACAACATGACCAGTAAATGTTTTGGGCGGTAACCCTTTTGTTAAAGGGTTAGCAATCATAAGATCAGTGCTAATACGTTCTATTGACACTTTATGTTTCTGAACTTCTTCTTTAACGGCAAAGTATTTCAATTCCATATGTTTAACACCTTTGAAATACTTGTCGTTTTTAGAAAAGAAGACTGCTGCAGAGTTATCACAATAAATTTTCAGCGGCTTGGCAATATTGTCAACAATTCCAAGTCCTGAAATAAAATTCCGCAACCAATTAGCCTGAACTATGGCCTCAAAGCATGCCACAAATTCAGCTTCCATAGTGGACGCAACAATGACTGACTGCTTCGCACTTTTCCATGAAATCGCTCCTCTGGCTAAAAGATACACATAACCAAATGTAGACTTTCGTGTATCCACACAGCCAGCAAAATATGAATCTGTATATCCAATCACCTCAAGATGATCAGATCTTTTATAAGTAAACATGTGATCATTCGTTCCTTGCAAGTATCTTAAAACTTTCTTTGCAGCTTTCCAATGATCCAATCCTGGATTACTCTGGTATCTACCAAGCATACCAACTGCAAAACTAATATCTGGTCGTGTACAAGTTTGAGCATACATTAAACTCCCAACAATAGATGCATAAGGTATATTCTCCATCTGTTTCTGTTCCAAATCATTCTTTGGACATTGCATGAGACTAAATTTGTCTCCTTTCTGTATTGGAACAGGAGATGTCGAACATTTATCCATTATGAATCTCTCTAAAACTTTATTAATATATGATTTCTGAGACAAACCTAACAATCCTTGTGATCTGTCACGGAATATTTCAATTCCTATCACATAGTATGCCTCACCCATATCTTTCATCTCAAAGTTATTAGAGAGAAACTTCTTAGTCTCACTTAATAGACCAAGATCATTAGTTGTCATGAGAGTCAGATATAGTCTTAAAGACCCATTTACACCTGACTCTCTTGCATCCTTCTAACAATTCTATAAGGCCCCATACATCATTCTATGTCATTGATTTAAGCTCATCTTTCATAGCATCTAACCACTAATCAGAATTATCATCATTGATGGCGTCTGAAAATGAAACTGGATCATTATCAATACCTAAGACATTTTCTGACTCTTGTAGATAAACCACATAATCATTCGAAATAGCAGACTTTCTTTCTCTTTGAGATCTTCTTAATATTATTTCTTGTGGTTGTTCTACTACAGGTTCATTGTTAACTTCATGATCATTAATTTATTGTTCTTCTTCATTGTTGAGTGGCTCAACTATATTAGGAACAACAATACTTGAAGTAAAGGTACTAGTTAAAGGAACTTGTACTCTAACTTCCTTAATCTCCACATTTTGTGAAGTATCACTCCCACTGGTTTCACCATTTTCAATGAACCGTGCATTTCCAGATTCAACAATTCTTGTGCTATGGGTAGGACAGTAAAACATATACCCTTTTGACTTTGCTGGATAACCAATGAAATATCCACTGGTTGTTCTTGCATCCAATTTCTTCTCTTGCGGATTGTATATTCTGACTTCTGCCTGACATCCCTAAACATGCAGGTGTCTCAAACTGGGTTTCCTTCCTATCTACAATTCAAAAAGGTGTTTGAACGGCCTTACTAAGAACCCTGTTCAATAGATACATGACAGTTTTTAAAGCATGCATCCACAATGAAACAGGTACAGTTGACTTACTTAACATGCTCCTAACCATATCCATTAAGGTTCGATTACGCCTTTCTGAAACATCATTTTGTTGTGGTGTACCTGACATTGTGTATTGAGCACAAATACCACGTCTCTCATGGAACTTAGCAAACGGACCAGGGTGTTGTCCACTTTCATCATACTCTCCATCATATTCACCACCTCTATCTGACCTGACAATTTTCACCTTTATGTCTAATTGTCTTTCCACTTCATTTATATAAACTTCTAAGGCATTCACTGCTTGCGATTTTTCATGCAGTAAATAGACATAACCATAACGTGAAAAATAATCAATAAAGGTGATAAAATACCTTTCTTTATTGAAAGAACTTGCATCAAAAGGTCCACATATATCAGTGTGTATAATTTCAAGAAGCTGAGTACTTCTTGTGGCTCCCTTCTTTGTGTGTTTTGTTTGTTTGCCTTTAATACAATCCACACATACATTCAGATTAGTAAAATCCAAACTTGGAAGTATTTCATTCTTTACTAATCTCTCCATCCTTTCTTTGGAAATATGTCCCAAACGTTTGTGCCACAAGAAAGCAGAACATTCATTTACCAAACTACGTTTAATGCCAACATTATGATGCGAGGTCATAAGAGTTTCAGCATATAGATTATCGAGATTCAATCTATATAATCCATCATAAAGAGTACCAGATCCAATCAAATAGGTACGTTGATATAAACTGAAACATCCATTCCCAAATTTAAAAGAGTATCCGGCAACATCAAGTTTAGACAATGAAACTAAATTCCTAGATATACTAGGTACGTAAAAAGTATCCATCAGGTCTAAATAAAATCCAGTGTCGAGGATTAAACGATAAGTCCTGACTGCTTCCACTGGAACCTTCTCTCTATTCCCCATGAAGACAAACTTTTCATTTGGCTTTATGGTTCGGGTTGAAAGGAATCCTTGCATCATGTTAGAAACATGAGTTGTGCATCCAGAATCAATCCACCAAGTATTATGTGGAACTTCAGTTAAGTTTGATTCAAAACATACAAAATAAGCATTAATGGTGGTTGATGTACTCATTAATGTCTCAACAAGAGACTTATCAGTTGTTTGGGTTGAGTCATAAACTAAACATACAATACAGATTCAGAAAACATTCTATGTATACTAATGTTCTCCTTTGGGAGATTCATTAATACACAAAACATAATGATGCTAATAGTATTAACTTTATTTGGTAAGATATATGCATTAACTAGAAACACTTGTTATCTTTGGATATACAAGCAAAACTAATAACACATACTCACTACCAACAATCATATCCATCAATTATAAAGACAACTAATCAACCTTTGGGTGATCCAAAATGCCCTATAATAATGAATTCCCATTTACCCATATATATAAATAATTTAGCATCCATTCTATAGGTAATTGGAATAAAATTTATCAGTAATCTGAAATTAAATAAAACTTAAAGATTTGATCACTTTGGTGATTAACAAATCTATCATACAAAAAATTCCAGAAATTATATCATTAATTGAAATAAAATTCATCCATAATTTGGAATTAAATAAAACTTAAAGATTTGATCACTTTGGTGATTACAAATCTATCATACAAATAATATCATTATATGAAATAAAATTTCATCCATAATTTGGAATTAAATAAAACTTAAAGATTTGTGGTGATTACAAATCCATCATACAAGTAATTCCAAAATTTCAATTTAAAATTAAATACATAAAGCGGAAATATAATTTTCCATTCTTCACTTTCAATCAATTAATTAAACTTTAATTTAATGCAAATTAAATTACATTATGACATAATAAAATTTCATTAAAACTTTAATTAAACTTTAATTTAATGCAAATTTTATTACATCAAAACATAATAAAATTTCATTAAAACTTTAATTAAACTTTAATTTAATGCAAATAAAATTACATTAAAACATAATAAAATTTCATTAAAACTTTAATTAATCTTTAATATAATTCAAATTGAATTAATTAATAATAATAACATAATAAAATTTGAATTAAAACTTTAATTAAACTAAAAAAAAAATGACGTAAAGCCGTAAGGTGCACATGAATTAATTAACGTAAATTATTAATTGTGAATTCGTGCAGGAACGAATTTAAACAGTACAGTTCCATCTTTCTTCAATTTATGATGCTGTGAATTTCCGAGCCCAGTTATACCAGGTAAAAAAAAGTCTCAACCATAACTAAAAGTGTCACGGGAAAAGATGATTGCAGTTTCATCTTTCTTCAATTGAATTAAAAATTCAATTAATGAAAGTTTTCAAAATGACATAAAGAGGCACACTTCATAAACCCCTAATTTTAAAATTAGGGTTCTTCAATTGGGATTAATTAAAATTAGGATTCTTTGACTTTAATGAAAACCTTAATCTATAAATCCTAATTTTAAAATTAGAGTTCTTAAATTGAGAATATTTTAAAATTAGGGTTCTTTGATTTTGGAAAAGCATTAATGGAGAATCACAACATGAGCAACGAGGCTATCTGATACCACATGTGAGAATTAAACATGAATAACATAAATTGAACACATACAATTATGTTCACATATAGATCTTATCATATCATGATTCTCACACAATCATACAATCAATAATGAATAGACACTTACCTTTTATCATATCCTAATTGAGCAGTTATTTTATCTCCTTTGTCCCAATCTATCTCACACACTTTCGTGATGGTTAACAGTGAGACAACTATTATTTGCAGAAACAGAACCCTATAGCCTTTAGTACCCAATCTCCATCATGTGTAGGTTTTCCATTAGGTATATCATCATATATATATTTCTCACATTAACCAATGGGCCTTTTATTCTATTATTATTATTAAATCATATTCGGACCCAAAGCCCAAACTCTAAGTCATGTGAGTCACTTTATAGAAATTAATTTACATAATTTATTACAAAGTCATGTAAGTATATTTTAACCTAAGTGTGTGTTTTAGGGCACGTAATGTGGTTAAGTTGCATGTATATTGAAAAGATAATGTTGCACCATAAGTAAAGGTGTCCACGTTAGTTTCCTGCTGTTAGATGGTGTCCTGTTGGTAGGTGATTTTTCTGGTGTTATTTCATTATTTTATGTTTTCGGTTGAGATTATATTTTCGTGAAAGTTGTTAAACGAGTAAGGTATAAAAGGGACTTGAAACCCAGATAAAGGTAGTTTCTAAGACTAAACTGAATATTTTTTTAATTTTAGTAAGTTGTTTACTAACTTGATCATCCGAGTGTGATCATAGTAAGAGTTCTAATATAATTAAAAAATTAAAATCTTATTCTAAATAATCAATTTCAGAATAAATAAATAAAATTTTAAAAAAAATCTACAAAGGTATCATAAATCAATAGAACAAAATATTAGTGAATACCTATTAAGAAATGGAGTTATGTAACCTAATATACCTATTAAGAAATGGAGTTAAGTAACCTTTTTCTATTTTTTAAATATGTAACCTAATATATTTTTAATAGACAAAAAGGTCAAGTATGGTTTTTTTTTTTATAAGATGCTTTCATTTAACGATTTCTTATGACATTTTTGGAGACAAATTAGGTTAACATGTATTGTTTGCCGGCCATAAAAAAGTTGAGAAGTTGAAGGCTCTGCACTACACCGCCTAACAGCGGACTTGCAAGCTTTTTAATTAAAAAGAATTGTTACTATATATATTGTTACTATAATTATTACTTTTGTCTATCAAATTAATAAATTATTATCAGTAATTAAAAAATTTATAATTAATTTAAATTATTTTATTATTATATATTTATATCATTTATCACTAAAAAATAATTATTTAATAGTAACTAATTTATAGAGAAAAATAATGATTAATTTATATATTATTTTATATATTAAAAATTAATAATATTTAAAATAATTTTTATTATTAATAAAAATTTATAAAATAATTTTTATTATTAATAAAAATTTATAAAATAATTTTTAAACTGGTATTAATATTATATATTAAGATTCTAAATTAGTTTTTAATTTTAAGAGAAGATATAATGAATTGAGAAAATTTACTCCAAGTCAAATCTCGATCGCATAGAGTTTGGATAAATTCAACCACGTCCTAATTAGAAATATCTACTAAAATAAGATAAGAAATAATTTCAAAAAGTAAAAAAAAAAAGTATAAAAAATAAATTAAGAGAGATTATGACTTTTTAAAAAAAAATTAAATCATTTAAATTATTAAGCATAACATAAAATTTTAAAATCTATTTTTCTAAAACCTTCATTTTCAACTATAATTTTTTTTCTTAGTCATTACGTTTTCTTATTTAGAGTGTGTTTAAATAGCAATTCTCATACTTCCAATATGCTCAACTGTAAAATATATCTTTTAATAATTTGAGAAGAAAAAATCTCTAATACTTGTTGACAAATAAAATAAAAAAGTGTGAATAAGATTAATTCATCACATTCTATATGAAGCACCAAGTGTATGCAAATTATAGCTCTAGTACCCATATACCCAACACTGGAATAATATGGTGGTTTAGTTAAATAATTCCACTTTTTTATACTCACCAAGTTCATTTATTGTAGGGAAACAAAATCCCTTCCTAAATTGAATCTTTCTTTAAAGATCACATACGCAATACCCTGCTAATTTTAAGACACCAGAAAGAAAAATTAAATTTCATAATCTACCTTCTACCAACGATACCTATTTCAATAATAAAAGCATTAAAAGAAGTGTATATACATGTATATGACATTAAATATCATAACAATTAATATACTCATATATTTATTACAAAGTTTTTTTTTGGTGAAGAATGCAAAGTTTCTTAGTTACATTAAAGTAGGTTTCCTTAATTCCATCCGTTGGTACTGTCATCCCCGTACGCATAGAGCGTGTTAAAAGGTTAAAAACCACCACAACCATTTTGCTAATTTGAAAATCAAATTATATAAATTATATAGTATTCTTTAACTTGTTACATAAACAATAGTAAATTATAGCAATAAAATAATTTAAATAAAAATTAGCCGTCATAATGCGGACAGAATAACAACATTGTATAACGAATTTAAGGAAACATGAATATATTTAGGAGGAGTTATGTCACGTTGGTATGATTTCACTGGATCTGTATGTTTTGTTTTTGTCCGTGTAGAACAGAAGAACGTGTTGAAATGGTTCCTCCTGAAGTAGTTACAATTAATAACTATTTATAAGCAGTAACTCTCATTAGGTCTTAATCAGATTGACTTGGATCTGGTGTTAGAAAAGTGAATTATTATTGTTCTTGGCTAAAAAAAGAGAGTTGAAAATGTATTTAAGGTGACAATATTGAATTGCAGAAGAAGAAATGAAGATTGACCTGTGTTGCATATGTAGATGGGTAGTTATATTAATGGCAATCAGAAGCCTTCAATTGCGCCGGTGAACTACCATGGCGACGTGTTTTTAATTCTTTCGCTGACTTAGTCATTCATTCTCGGATACTCAACCTTATTAATTTCAACTCTAAACTACACTTACACTTTCTTCGCTTTTCTCAAAATACACTCGTATCTCAATTTTTTTTTTAAATTATATTTTTATTTTATTTATCAAACTGTCAAGTGCAAAGGGATAATGTGTAGATATTTTTTGTTCTTGGTGTTGGTGTTTTTGTAATAGTTGGGTCATAGTAATGTTCTGCACTTGTATGAGTATTGTCTTTTGTATAAAAGTTAGAGCATCTTAATTACTTTATTTTAATTTCATTTATTTTTTATTGATAATCTTTCATTTACATGTATTTTTCTGTAAAAGTAATCTTATTCTAATCATAATTGATAATCACCACTTTTGAATAGAGATTAAAATTTTGTAATTGGTATAAACAAAATCCTCTGCAGTTAGATTGGTAGGCAAAAAAGCTGTTAGTGTTCTTGGTTTGACCTAATCAGTGGGGAAGACTGTTTGTTTTTAGTTCTTCTCTTTTTTAAGTCAATGATGACAAATATGGGATTGGGAGCCACTTGCCTTTGCAACCAGGACCATGACAGCTACCCCTACATGCAGATCCCCAACATATATGGATATGGACTTACATCAACATGCCCTACAACAATTGTACACGCTGTTTTCGCAGAACTCCTCAAAAAAAAATAAAAAACATATATATATATATATATATAAACATTAAACAAAAACTAATTTTAAAAATATTGATTAAATTAGAGATTATTTTAAAAATTAAAAAAAAAATTCTAAATTAATTTTTATTATTAGTAAATAATTTTTAAATTGGTATCTAATTTAGTTACCAAAATTTTAACTATCAATTATTTAGATTTTAAATTTAAATTTTTTTTTTATAACTAATTAGATAACAATTTAAATATTATTTAATAATAATATAAATTAACTTAGAAATTATTTTATTTTTTAAATAAATTTTAAATTAATCTATATAACAACGAGTTATTTTTATTCTCTAAAATTAATTTTTTTTAATATATATATAAGAAACAAAATATTCACCAAAACAAAACTTTCATACAAACAAAACACTATAAACAAAAAGTTAAATATATCACATAAGATAATTAATACGTTCTGTGAATTTATATACAACCAGTTTATTATTAAATGCCCTAGAAAAAAAATGAAAAAAATATAAAAATGAAGCAAATAATAATTGAAACGCCCAACTGCCCTGAAAGGGAATGAATTTTGAAAATGAAACCCTAAGAATATGCCAACAGAAGATGGATACGACCAAGAATTCGTCTCACCAACAAGACTTATTAAACTGTTCTAGGTCAAGATAATACGAGTTTACCTTTCTAGAATACTATATCAGGATTTGGACCAACCTTCAGAATTCAAACAACATTTATTTTATAACCCTTGAAAATCTTCATGCTAGATCGAAGAAATTAAAGAAAAGACAAAGAATTAATCTTCCACCATCTTTTGGATTCTGTTCTGAAAATCTAAAAAGAAAGAAAGGTTGAAGGTGGAAAGAAAGAGACTGAGAGGAGACACCATTTTCTGTACATTAATTGAAGAGAGCTCAACGAGATATCACGAGGATAGTAAATACATATTTATGGAGCACAAGAATATTTAATTAAGTTCTTGTGGATCATAAAATCATTCTCTAATTAAATAAAGTAATAAACAAAGATATATGGGGAATTATTGATCACAGGTACCCCAATTAAAGTGAATGATTAATTACAAACTGCAATAAATAATAAGAATTGGTTGATGATGACGAGACAGGAACTTGTGGTTTAAATATTACCACATATACATACATATATATATATATATATATATATATATATATATATTTAAATGTGTAGCTAGAGATCCCTACCTTCGCTTTCTATATATACGTATAGCTATTCATTATTATCTTGTGCAAAGGTAATAACAAAAAGTCTTTTTCTTATGATATTCTCTTTTCATTTTCTCAAACTTTATTAATATGTAGGTGATGAGGATTACTTTCTTTTTCTGCCAAAAAGAATATTATTGACATTATTAAATATTGCAACATATGATATCAACGAACTTTATGAAATAGGAAAAGTTAATAACTTCCATCCTTGAATTAATTTATACTTTTTAAATCTTTATCTGTTTCGGACTGATAAACCTACTTAAATAAATATTAAATATGAAAAAAATGAATATTTAATCGAGTTTTTTCTTAAAGAACTTTACAATCCTACTACTAGAATAACAAAGTGATATTAAAATTCATTATCGTAGTGATAGTAAAATTTTATGGAATAAGATTTTTTTTTTCTTTATCAGCATGTCGTGGTGTGGTTGTAACACTTGTATAAGGATTATGATATAAATTAAATCTTAAATATAAACAGAATCATATATTATTATTTTTATTAATATCATTAACAATATGTTGTGGAAGGAAATCAAATCCAAGAATATAAATAACCATGACTATTATTATTAATATTAATATTATTATTATCAATATTATTATTATTTTGTTATTATTAATATCATTAAAATAATAATATTATCACTAATAAATATTAATTTTATTCATAAATATAATACTAATATTGATAGTAATAATATTAATATCAATAATAATAGTAATTTTTATATTAATATTAATAATAATAATATTAATACTAATATTATTAGTTTTAATATTATTAATAGTATTAATATTAGTTTTAATAATAATAATAATATTAGTATTAATATTATTAATAGTAATAACATTAATATTATTATTACTATTATAAAAATAATAATATTATCATTAATAATAATAATAGTAATCTATAGATAATAATAATAATAATAATATTAATAGTAATAGTAAATAATAATATACAAAAATTTATATACATAATAATCCATATTTAATGACTAGATACATCATTTATATAATAATCCAATTATAATGACTAAGTGTATTATTTACGGAATAATCTGTATATTATTTATAGAATAATTAATTTATATGTAATAACTAGGTCCATTACTTACTAAGGGTCATGAAAATTATTATTATTATTATTATTATTAATATCATTATTATGTATTTTTATTTTTATTATTTTAATAATATTATTTTTTAATAATATTAATAAAAATATTAGTATTAAAAATAATGATAATAATATTAATAATAAAAAAAATAATATTAATAATAATACTAATAATGATGATAATAATAATAATAATAATATAAAAAAAATTATATACAGAATAATATATGTATGTGCATTATCTACCAAATAATATGTATGTAGTGACTAGATGCATTATATATGGAATAATTCGTATGTAATGACTAGGTGCATTACTTACCATCATAATTTGTATGTAATGACTTGGGCATCACCTACAATCGTAATTTGTTGGTAATATCTATACATAATACTGAATTTACCAATGAATAAAAATCCATAAATGATATATTTATATGTAATACTAAATTTTCTTACGGATATGAATCTGCATGTACTAATTCGTATGTTCCCGTCTCATGTTAATGTACCATACGACATATGTTTTATTTACAAAATTTTTAAATATTAAATTATTAATATATCGTATTAATGATTTACACATTTTAAATATATGATACCATTTTTTCTAACACAAAAAATGTTAATCCTTATTTTACTTTTTCAAAAAACTAGCCTATAATTTTGTTTTTTATAAAAAAAAAAAGTTAAACTGTCAAATATTTCCCTAAAATTGTTAATTTGTTAGAAGTAAAGAAAAAATCTCTCTAAACGATAATATAATACAAAGAAAAGCATTTTCTAATGAATTAAATATAACAAATAAATATCTCAAACACATTTATAAAGTACCAAAGGTACTTAATCATCAATTGAGTGTTAATATGATCAATGACCACTTTATTTTTCTTAACATGCACCCTTATAGTTAATGTATACTTAGAGTTAATGTGTTTACTTTGACTTTGAATTTTGTTATTCTTAGTCATAAAATAAATGTTAACAAAGTTATCATAATACAATTTCAAAGTTATCATGATACAATTTCATTGACCTAATAAATGAGTCCACAACTCTAAATCCAAATATAAAATACATAATGTGATGTAGCCTCAAAACAAGATACCAACTCAACCTCCACAATGGAAGTCCAATAAATATTTATTTTCTATTGTTACAACATACAACTCCACAAATTAACATAAAAGTATAACTAGATGTAAATTTAATTCAGCCAACAAAGTCTAAATTGGAGTATCTTATCACCTCTATACTATTAGTTCGTTTGGATTCGAACATGAAATCTTTTGTTCTATGAAGATATCTCATTATATTATTTGAAACTTTCTAAATAATCAATACTTGGATTACTCTCATATCTTTCCAAGACAAAATTCTAACTTAATGAAAATTTTCTATGCTTTCCAGTTTAAAATCATTTTTGAACATTAACTCAAGTCTATTACCCTTCGTAATAGGAGCCACACTCACTAATCAACTTATGATAAATTTCTAAAAAAACTTATTTCAAGTTAGTTTTGGAGATAAACTCAAAATACATCAAGATCTTTCTCTAGATTCATGCATATGAAATAATATATTATTATTTTAGCTAAAACTAGATAAAATTAAAAATATATTTAAATTTTCTTATTATTTAGCAAATATATATATATATGTTATTAATATAATTTTAAATGGTACATTACTTTCCTTTTAAATAAATGTTATTTTTAAGATATTCTAGATAGTGTTAAGAAAGAATAATATTTGTGTTGTTACTATGTCAGATGTCAAATTGTATAATGATACCTAACATGAAAATTTTTATAAAAAAAAGAATAATATTTGATTAAAAAATTTATGTTGAGGTATTGTTGGAAAAAGATGAAGAAGCATTCAAAAATAATAGTTGGACGTTCTACTAAAAATATTTTAGGTGTATAAATACAAAGTTTTGATAGAAGAAAAAACTAATATAAAATTTTGTATATTTTTTTATATATTCAAGTGAATAGCATAAGTATTTAACTTGAATCACTAACTATACAAATAAACATTGTTATATTATTATTATTAATAATATTATAAATATATTTGTTTTTATGAATAACTACTTTAAAAGAAATTAATTATATATCATGGGTTAATGATGTAAATATATATACATCATACATTATATTAAACTCTACCAATAACCAAGAGCTACAATATTTGTTTTTTATAAAATGTTATAGATATTTTTCGAAGATAAATACACAATAGTTTGTATGAATATCTAGATATTTTAAATAATTTCTATATATATATATATATATATCATACATTTGTTTATATCTTTACCTTGTATTAGTATCTCATGCAATACTTCACATTAAGTTAGTTATATAATATAAGTAACTAACTTGATATGCATAAGTTAATATTAAATCTCATATTGGACATTATATTAAATTATAAAATCTCATATTTTGATTTTAAAAATGTATGTTGATTATAAAATAAATAATATTACTAATATATATTCATGTTTTCAGTTTATTAAATATTATTTTTTATTAATTAAATTGAGTATTAACATTTCTTACTTTTTTTATTTTATTTTTTTAATGAAGAAAATATTTTCTTTATGCAAAGAAAAAACAACATTTTATATTTTATTAACTTTACCTAAAATATTATCATCCTTGTTTATTTTTAGTCTCAAATGAAAGGTATATTTAATATAAAAACAAAAACAAAACAGTAATCCATTTGAATTTAAAGTTAATACAATATAACAGTCAATGATAAACTTTCATAGAAAAATATTATTACTTCCAATTAAAATTAAAAATCTAAATATACAAAATTATTTTACATTCTATATTACATTGTTTACATAATAAAAAAGGTAAATGTGATAAAAAAAACTTATAAATCTTATTTCATATCTTATGAAATAGAAATAGAGGATGAGATATGCAGCTATGTGTGAATGGCAAAACATAAGTCTTGTCGTTGGAAAAGAAGAGAAGGATGTATCATAACATAGATAACATAGTCTATACTAATATTTTAGTTTTATAAATTTACAACAAGAATTTTCTAAGATGATGTTTGAATAGATTATAAAGAAAAAAATATACTTGAGATGAATGTAACTTATGTGAAAATATTATAAGTTGGATACCTTTTAATATTAGCATATTGATTACTACTTAGTAATTGAATCATTATTCACATATATAGATAGTAAATGATGTGTTTTTGTTATATGTTTTTTATTCCTTTATTTTTATATGGTTTTCCAATTTTCACTCTTTAGTCACTTTTCAACAAATTTTTTGACACATTATTCTTAAAAAGAATCCATTAATTATTTTTAATAAAAAATCCATTAAACAAAATTTTAATACAACAAAAATATATTTAATATATTATTAATAGATTAAATATATTTTGGTCAATTATTCCAAAGGTTCAGGGTGCTGATTCCATTAAAGATTACAGGCCAATTGCTGTTGCTAATTTCAAGTTTAAGATTATTTCCAAGATACTAGCGGATAGGCTTGCACTTGTGGCTGCTAGAATCATTTCTCCTAATCAATATGGATTTGTGCAGGGTAGACAGATTCAGGATTGCATTGGTATTGCTTCTGAAGCTATGAACCTGCTTTCTAAAAAGGTTAGAGGAGGTAATGTGGCTTACAAAGTTGATATTCATAAAGCTTTTGACACTCTAAGTTGGAAGTTCTTATTATTAGTTTTAAAACGCTTTGGTTTTCACCCCTCATTTGTTGGTTGGATTAGTACAATTCTCCGTTCAGCTATGCTTTCTATAAGAATAAGTGGTAGTTTGGTGGGTTTTTTTCCTTGTAGTCGAGGGGTAAGACAAGGTGATCCATTGTCTCCTTTACTTTTCTGTCTTGCAGAGGAAGTTCTTAGTAGAGGTCTCTCTAAGCTTGTGAATGATAAGAAGATTTTAAATATGGCCAGTCCGCACGGTTATCTCACTCCCTCTCATATTTTGTATGCTGATGACATATTTATTTTTTGTAGGGGGGATATTAAGTCTCTTAGAAATTTGAGTTCTTTTCTTAAAACATATGGTGATTTTTCTGGTCAATATATTAATAACTCTAAAAGTAGTTTCTTCACCATGGATAATTCTCCAAGATTTGTCACCAAAATTCAAAATATTCTTTCCTGTAGTCATGGTTGTTTGCCTTTCCATTATTTAGGAGTGCCTATCTTTGTTGGTGCTCCAAAGTGTCGGTTTCTTCAATTAAATTGAAGCTAGCATCTTGGAAAGGTAAATCTCTTAGCATGATGGGTCGAATTCAGCTGGTCAATACAGTGATTACTGGATCTCTAGCTTATAGTTTTAATATGTATAAGTGGCCTGTTTCACTTATTAAGCAAGTTGAGCAGTGGTGTCGGAATTTTATTTGGACTGGTGATATTCTGAAAAAAGGTATTGCTACCGTTAATTGGGGGAAAATTTGTTCACCTCTTGAGGATGGAGGCTTGAATATCATTAATCTTCATCATGAAAATAATGCATATCTTCTTAAGCTTGCTTGGAACTTTGCTTATAGCGACAAACCTTGGTCTTTACTCTTGAAAGCCAGGGTTCTTAAATCAAAATATGAATTTCGAACGGTTTATAGATCTTCCTCTCTCTGGCCTGGAATTAAGCAATTTTATTCTACCATACTTGACTATACTTATTGGACTGTTGGTACAGGTTCTTTTATTAATTTCTGGAATGATAAATGGTGCTCTACTACTTCTTTAGCAAATATTGCAGGGTTATCTGATGGTGTTAGCATTCCGGATACAGTCTCTCAATTTTGGACAGGTTGTGATTGGAATATTCCCTTCTCTTTACAGCAGATGCATCTTTTTTTTAATCATATCATGATTAGAGAGGAACAGGATATTCCTAATTGGATTCTAAATGAGTCTGGTCGTTTCACTCTTAAATCGGCTAGGACTTTTTTCTTGGAACCAGGAGTTCCAGGTGGTTGGGGTAAATTCATTTGGTCTTCATCTATTCCGCTTTCCAAAACTCTAGTACTCTGGAAAATTTTTCATGGGCGACTTCCTACAGATCAACATATTCAGAATAAGGGTTTGCATATATGTTCTATGTGTTCGCTTTGTGAAAAGCAAGAGGAATCTATTCAACATCTATTTTTTGAATGTTCTAACGCATTGCATATTTGGAGTTGGGTACGACAAATTTTTCTTACTTCTCATTTCTCTAATAAGGATGATCTACTTTCTTTTATTAAGAGTGATGGTAGTCCTTTGGTTAAATTGATTAAGCTTGCGGTGATAACCTTTTCTATATGGATGATATGGCGTATGAGAAATTATGCTAGATTTCAGGATAAGATTGGGGTTTCTAAGGCTATTTCGATAATTAAAGATTTAACTTGTCTAGTGGGAAATTCGTCTAAAGCTTCAATGAAGAATGATATGTTGGACTTCAACGTGATTAAGTTTTTCGGTATTAAGACTCGTAGTGGTAAAGTTCTTCGTCCTCTTCCTATTAGATGGGAATTTCCTTCACCAGGCTGGGTCAAAATTAATACTGATGGGGCTGCTAGGGGGTATCCTGGTCTTGCTACTTGTGGAGGTATTTTTCGTGGGAGTATGGGAGAATTTATTGGTGCTTTTTCAGCGTTTCTTGAAGTTCAAACTGCTTTGGTTGCTGAGTTTTATGGAGTTATACATGCTATGGAGGAAGCTAAAAAAATGGGACTTACTAATGTCTGGCTTGAATGTGATTCTGCCTTGGTTTGTGCTGCGTTTACTGCTAGGACTAATGTTCCGTGGATGCTTCAGAATCGATGGAATACTTGTCTTAATTTTTGTGGGACAATCAGGTTTAGGGTAACTCATATTTTTCGTGAAGGGAATGCGTGTGCTGATAAGTTGGCTAATTTAGGATTTATTCATAGAGAATCTTTTCATTGGTATAATAGACTCCCAACTAGTCTGTTCTTAGAATTCTTTATGAATAGGTATAATCTACCTATGTATCGTTTGTGTTAACATATGGGTTTTGGTCTAGTCCCCCCATATTTTTGTATTTTTTTTTTTTTTTTTTTTTAATAATATTTTTTTTTTCATGTGATGGCAGATGATTGTTGTTTCTTGAGGTGTCAGCTTAGCTGAGATGTCAAGTTGCATAGTGATGCCTAACATGAAAACTTTATAAAAAAAAATAAAAATATATATATATATATATATATATATATATTTTGGTCTCAAATCTATTATCAACATGTCATTTATTCAAAATAGAAATTTGATAAATTTTAATTGATATATTTTGTTTTTTGTTAACATTTTTTTTTCCTTTTTCCTAAAGGAATATTTTTACTCCTATGTAGATTTTTTAATTAATGACATTTTAACTATAGTGTTAGCTGTATTCACTTCTTAATTATCAATTAATTTGACGTAACAAACGCGTGCATGCTTTAATAAATCAAGTTTATAATCTTTTCATTTTATTATAAAATTTATTTTTAATTTCTCAACTAAATTGTTTATAAATATTAACTTCCTACTCTCATTGTCTTTAGTTTCTTCCATGTATAAAATATGTATAAAATATCAACGAAGACACAAGTTAATTAATACTTTAACATCATTGGTGATTTTTTCTTTAAAAATATCATTTAAAATAATTTCAATCTTGATGCATTATTTTATAAAAATCATAGTTCATGTCAATTTATAATCAACAACTTAATATCACTGAAAAATAAATTTGAAAATACGAAGTTATTTAAAATTTATTTTTGATGAACTAAAATTATTCAATACACTATATTTTTCTTTTTAGTCAGTGTATTTAAATAACTTAATTGTGAAACAAGTTAGTGAGGGAGATTTGACCCAAACCAGTGACACTATAAGCAATAAATTGTTGGGTCCACCCCCAACTCTCCCTTACAATGGGACTGGTTGGTTTTACACCATGGTGTGGTGTGTGAGTTGAGTTTAGAAATTTCATGAAACATTTGACTTTTGTCCTAAATAATAATATTTAGTTAATATTTGATTAAGGTGTTGAAGAAGATTGGTAATAGTTTTTTGGATTAAAAAGTGATACTTTAAATTAAAATAGAAAAAAAAATATAAATTGTTTTAACATGTAGTGAATGAGAGAGGGACCATTTGAAGTTGATAGCAGAAGTGGAAGGAGTTAGGGACCCACAAGTGATCTTTTCACGCCCTTCAGTAGAAGTCATGGTTCTTAATTTTTAAATATTTTTCTGTGAGAATAGAAAGATAGATAGGGATGAGGAAATAAACATGAAGATAGTAAATGGCAATGGTGATTGCATTGGTGCAGGGACAGCTTGCGTGGCTCAGAGGCATTAATAAGGGAAGCAAAGTTGGAGGGAAAGAGAGAGAGAGAGAAAGAAAGTGTGTTGTACAGTGCACTGGTGGTTTCTATGGGCAATGTTTCAGAGAAATGAATAATGGGAATCTTATGATTATTAGGTCCACTCTCCAACCATGTCAAAACCACTCATCTCCAAAACAACAAAAAGAAGTTTTTATTAAACTAAATCTTAATCATCCTCTTTTACTACCGGATTGTCAAAAACGCCCACATGGTTTCAAACACAATTTATAAATTCACAATTAACTTCAATTAAATTAAGTCAGTAGTAAATCTTGATTAAGGCATGGTTGAACATGACGGGAAATCCCCACGTTTGACAGATTTTGCAGTGGAAATGGGAATCGTGGAGGTTAACCCAAGAAGTGAGGAGTTAAAATATTTATAAAAGAAGTTAAAAAGAAGATGTTACATTTCAAAATTGTTGTCACTACTTTGACCACTACTCACGTTTCCTAATATTTGTTTCTCTTTCATAATTTTAAAATAAATCATATCTTTCAATTCAAAACCGATAATCTATTTCAAATATTTTTAAAAAGTAGAAAATAACGCAATAACCAAAATAATGAAATAAAACCAAATATTAATCTAAGGATAAAATAGGAAAAAATTTGAAAGTAGTTAAAGAGGGAATCCCCTTTATATATAGGTATAGGTTATTCATATTATTCATATTATTAATATTATTCATATTATTAATATTATTAAGATTATTAATATTATTAAGATTATTCATATTTTAATATTATTAATATTATTCATATTATTTATATTATTCATATTATTAATATTATTCATATTATTACCGAAAGAGGCCAAGAAGAAGGTTGACCAGAGTAGACCTATGCCATCCGGAAGACCGAGAGACTTTCCTAAGCCATCGCGTTTCACTCACCAGACTCTAGAAAAAACACTGTCACTATCAGCGTAATTTTGGCCATATTATGGAGGACTGTTGGGCATTAAATGATAAAATCGAGGAGTTTGTGCAAGCTGACCACTTCCATCATTTTTTTCAAAGTAGTCAAGAGGATATAAGGCTGAGAGCTGACAAAAAGGAGAGCACGAGATCGTCATGATGAAAGGGGCAGAAGGGATAACCAGGAGAGAAGAGAATGATGTAATCGTCGAGATGCCATGCATGTACGTTGCATGATAAACACCATCGCATGTGGCTTTGTCGGAGGGGGCACAACTTCCTCATCTCGAAAGAGATATCTCTGAGCTATCTGCTCGATATACTCCATTCATAGAAGGGGAAGAAGAAGTATGCCACCTTCAAGCCGACTTCAGAAGATCGATCCAAAGCATGATGATCCGATGGTGGTGACCATCGAAGTGGCCAATTTTGTGGTCACAAAAACACTGATAGAACAAGGAAGCTTTGTCGACATTATTTACTAGAAAAAAATTCAAGAAAATGGGTTTATCCCAAGATGCTATGGAGTCGTTTGAGCAAATAGTCAGATTCTCGGGGGAAAGAGTAGACACTCGAGGATACATTGATCTTGATAAATTTGGCGAAGGTAATGAATGTTGTAAAACAATCAGGATAAGATATCTGTTGGTGGATGCGAAAACATCCTTATAGGGAGGCCTTGCCTCAATAGGCTGGGAGACATAGTCTCGACTCCTCACCTTGCCATGAAACTTCTTACCGATAACGGAAGTCGAGGCAAGGACGTCGTAACTCTTAACTCGGATCAGAGGACTGTGAGAGAATGTTATGCTGCCAGTCTGAGAATTTCCCCACTGGCACCAAGTCGAAGGCCTAAAGTTCATAAGGTTACAATCATGAATGATCTGGACCCCAGGCCGAATGATGAGCCTCGCGTAGAGCCGAAAGAAGAAATTGTCTCATGGTAGATAGGTCAATTGGGACAAAATACTCGTTTGGGTTTGACCTTGAAGGAAGAGGAGAAATGTGTGATCACCACCGTGTTGGCTAAAATTCTGATATATTTGCTTGGACGATAGCCGACATGCCGGACATAGATCCTAGAATTATTTCCTGCAAGCTTTATGTCTGCAAGGAGGCAAAGCCGATAGCCCAAAAGAATAGAAGAATGGGAGAAGAGAAGATGTTGATTGCAAAACAAGAGGTACACAAGCTCCTGGATGTCGGGTTTATCCGAGAAATACATTACACGACCTGAGTGGCGAATATAATGCTGGTTTAGAAGAACAATGGGAAGTGGCAGATGTGTACCTATTACACTGATCTTAATAAGACCCGCCCTAAATATTCATACTCGTTGCCTAGTATTGATCGTCTGGTAGATGGAGCTGCCGGTCACAAAGTCTTGAGTTTTCTCGATGCATATTCTGGGTACAATCAAATACCTATGAATCTGGCAGACCGGGAGAAAACAACTTTCCTGGCTGAAAGGGCTAACTTTTGTTATGAAGTTATGCCTTTTGGATTGAAGAATGTGGAAGAAACCTACCAAAGGTTGATGGACCGAATGTTCTGGGAACAGATTGGGAAGAATGTGGAGGTATATGTCAATGACATGATTGTGAAATCCGATAGCGCTGAACAACATGCAGCAGACCTGACCGAGATCTTTGGTCAAGTTAGGTGGTATGGCATGCGGCTTAATCTTGAAAAGTGTGTGTACGATGTGGAGGGTGGCAAAATTTTTGGGCTTCATGCTGACTAGTCGGGCAATCGAAGCCAACCTCGATAAATGCCAAGCCTTAAAGACCATGAGGAGTCCAAATAACCTGAAGGAGGTCCAACAAATGATTGGAAGGTTGACATCGTTATCTAGGTTTATGCCAAGGCTAGCAGATAAGATAAAGCCAATCCTGAAGCTTATGAAGAAAGCTGAAAAGTTTTCATGGAATGAAACATGTGAGGAAGTGTTCAAAGTCGTCAAGCAAACATTATCCCAACCTTTCGTATCGTGCAAACCTATCCCAAGACTTTCTTTACTAGTGTACTTTGTCGCGTCGCCGGAAGCCGTGAGTGTCGCCATTGTTCATGGCACAGCTGACCAGAAACCGATTTACTTTGTAAGTCGAGTACTACAGGATGCCGAGACCAGACACTAGATGATTAAGAAGGTAGCTATGGCCCTCGTACACGCCTCCAGGAGGCTTCGACCTTATTTTCAAAGTCAGGAAGTTATCGTGCAAACCGATTGCCCCATTAGTAAGGTGTTGAAAAAACCTGAGCTGGCAAGAAGAATTATCGACTGGTCGGTAAAGTTTCCAGAATTTGGTATTAAGTACGAGTCGAGAGGGCCTATAAAGTCACAGTGCTTGGTCGACTTCATATGGAGATGCCAATCACATGAAGTAGTGACTTCCCTGTCTATCGGCCATATGAGACCTACATAGAGTTCCTCTACTAGGGCATGGGGGCATATGACCCGGGTAGAACATCCAGCCAAAGATAAAGAAAATTTTCTTTTATAGACTCTACATTACACTCAAATCGCTTCACTCGAGTCTAAGGGCAAATGTACTACCAGATTTTCGAAAAGGTTAACATGGCTGAATGACCCCTTTAATCCAAACACAACCCGTAAATCCATAATTAACTTTAATTAAGTCAGGTCAGTGGTAAATCATGATTAAGGCATGATTGAGCTTTCTTTTGGACCCATGAGCATACCCATGATAGTTGGGGCCCATCCTAAAGGTATAAATACCAAAGGAGACCCAGCGCCAGGTAATTTTTTACTCTCTCAACTCACATGCACCTTGTACTCAGACTAAGTTGATCTTTAGAGTGTCTTTGCAGGTTCCCCCACACTCATCTTGGTAAAATGAAGAACCAATCAGAAATCATTGCGCTTGGAGGCCAAAAAGACTTGAAAACGAAGACATAAAGAGTCATTCTAGGAGGAGCCCAACCTTATAAGAACACTTTTAATTCTTATCACTACAAGAAAATCATTGAATATAAACCAATTTTAGAGACAAAAAATAATTAGTTGTTATAGCCACCAAATTAGATACTATTTTAGAGACTAAAAAAATTATTGATTTCTAAATTAGTTTGTATTATTGATAAATAGTTTTTAAATTGGTATCTAAATAACTACCAAGACTTTTGCTACCAAATTTAGAATCTAAGTAATTGGTAGTTAAAACCTTGAAAGCTAATTAGATACAAATTTAGAAACTATTTATCAATAATAGAAACTAATTTAGAAACCAATAAATTTTTTAGTCTTTAAAATAGTATCTAATTTGGTCACTATAGCAACTAATTATTTTTTATTTCTAAAATTGTTTTCTATTCAATAATTTTAAAGTAGAGTATATTAATAAAAATCAATTTCATAAAACAATTTAATATAATTTCTTTTTTAAATTATTTTCTCTAAAACAGATTTACCTCAACCATCTTATCAAATGCCCAATACACATTAAATTATATATATTATTATAGAATTGTTTAAGAAAAAACTAAGATTATAATACTAAATTATTTAAAAAAAGTTGGAATCATATTAAATTTTATTAAAAAAATAATTTAAAAGTTTAATTTATGATGTTATAATTTTTTATATCAAAATTTAAACAATATTTGATTGTTCGTTAATAAAGAGTTTTTAATCAAGAGTATGTCAAACTAAAATATCACTATGTAATATCCTTAATAACATCAACTATATATGTTATATAATGCTAATTAAAGTTTGACATTGATTCCATGAAACAAGATATCGATTTTATTGTTTTTTTAAAACTAGTTTCATGAATTTGCCTTAAAATTATTTTTGTTTTTAAACCTAGTTTGAAACTTAGTTCAATTCAAATAGAGTATTTCTTAAAAAATGGTTCAGTTTTAAACCAATTATACGAAACTTATTAGTTGTTATTATTATTATTTTAGACTAAATAGTCTATCATTATTTTCTCTAAATATCTAAAATAATGACATGAGAAAATGTAGCAAAAATAATATATATTAAGAGATCTTAACTATAATGTCGTGGCATCAGAATGTAAAATTTTGAAACTAATAGTTAATGTAACCATGTTTTGGGTTTAACTATAATCCCTAACATATATTTTGAGCTATAAACTTTAAAAAAAATAAATATATAACCTAGCAAAACAAAGGGTTTTGCAAAGCAATGAAAAATAATTGTTTTTTTTCGAATCTAGTGCCATTTTAAAAGAAAATTTCTGAAATAGGAAAATAATTTTTTTTCCAAAAATAGATAAATCTTATATGAATATACGACATTTAATCAAAGAAACATCACCAAATATATTTACGATTTCAGAAAAAAATAAAAAATCAGTATATTTCATATACAATTTTTATCTGAAATCATACGTTTTCAATTTAAAATATAATAATTCACAATTTTTTTTAAATTGCCTATTTCATATACGATTTCCATCTAAAATCATATATAAAATATACATTTTCAATTTAGAAGTATTACAATCGGTATAATTAAAATAAAAAATAAAAATAGAAGCTACTATATTTTATATAGGATTTCCTCTAAAATCGTATATAAAATATACATTTTTAATTTAAAAAATAATAATATGTAGAATTAAAAAAAAGGAAATCGGAGAAATAGTATTTGTGCCTTATGTTTTTATTTTTTTTATATATAATTAAAGAAAAATAGGTTTTTATAAAATGTTTTATTATTATATATAATTAAAGAATGGCTAAGTTCTGGTAAAATAATTTTTTATTATATAATTAAAGAATGGCTGAATTTTTAGAAAATATTTTTTTATTATATATAATTAAAAAATTAAACATAATTTTTTGGTTTTTAATACATTAAAATTATTTTGAATTATTAATGAAATTAATGATGTAATACTTTAATAATATAAAATAATATAAGTAAATTGTTTAAAAAAAATATTAAAGTAAATCTAGTTTATATGATAAAAAATTAAGTTGATAAAACCCTAAATTTGAAATGCTGAAAATAAACCAGAAATTTTAATCGAAAAGTTAAAATAGAGAATGTTAACTGAAAACTTTAATTCTCATAAAAAGTAGAAAAATAGTACAAGATTCTACATTTTACTATTGTCGATATGGACAATTTGTTCTATTGTGACCTTCATTCCTATAGTAAGAGCATTTGTTTGGCTTATTTGAAAGTGATTCATCCATTTCATTTTGTATATGATTTGTTGTTGGTCTGTTGCGCATGTGAGGGTTTGGGATAAAATTTGGTCCCATATAAGCAGACTAATAATCTTGATTTCGAACGGGATGAAATTGAACTTCCTAAGTCTTCAAAGTATTTTGCAGACTATAGATAGATCACCGAATGTTGTTAGTTGTAAATGAAATTTCAAACATCCAAACACCTTGTTTGACTTATTTCGGAACCCGGATAAGAAATTGATTTGTAATTATTAATTTATATTTATGTATTATATTTAATTTAATACAAATGTTATTTATTTTATAGCAACCGTGTTAGAGAACAAGTCTACAAATTAATTAAGAAGCATAAGGTTTCCATTGATGATCCAATAACCTCTTTATTAAAGATTACTACAGCTATAGGTACAAACCCAATGGAAGTTCCGTGGGATGACACTGTTTTTAGAAGAAATAGTGACATCCCTCTATACATATACATGACAAATGCCTTAGAGTTTGCAGTTGGCAACCAAGAGCTTAATATATCAATCATTCAGTTTTTCATGATGTAAGTCTCTTCCACCTATATCTCTATTTACTCTATTATATTAAATTATTGATTATGATTTAACTAATTACTTGAAGGAAAAAAAAAGATGTTTATGGATTCTTGGATCCTCAATTAATTAATCCAACTAGAACTCATAAAGTTTAAACTCAGTCATACATCACTAATTCTTTAATTTCAAGGGGAAAACAAATATATTGTTCCCCTTATAATAATGAGTAAGTTTAGTTAATATAAGTCATCAATTATTAGTATTTCATTTTTAAAATTATGACTAATTGTTTTTATGCATGATGCAGGGGTCACTGGCAGTTACCTGTGTTATTCGTAATTGATAGCACTGTTGTGTGGTTGTGTTCACTTCACAAGAAGTCACCCATATATTTTAAGAAAATAATTGATGGGTAATTACATTATCTACTTACCTGTGTATAATACTTAAACATATACTAACAAGTTTTTTTTTTTTTCTGTTGCTAATTCGGGCATGGCATGGATATAACATAATCAGAGGTCAACACATTGCAAATTGTCAAAAGCCGACATGGTTGAACCTATAGGTTTGTAATTTTTTGTCTTCCTCTCCTCATTCTTTGTCAAAATATCAATATTAACTTTTAATTAATATTGTAGTGTAATAAACTATAATGAGGGTATGAGTGTGTCTACTACATTATGCAATGGATGACTACCATTATAAGACTTGACATTAATTGAAGTTGGGAGCATGTAACAATATTTAAATTATGGTTTATAATAAACTATATGTCTTTAACACTAATTTCAACTTATTTTGTATTGGAATATTTTATGGATGCTCAACCATTAAATTCGTCAGCAATGGATTATGTGAGGAGTGTTTGAGCCACATACTTCATTAGGTTCTATAATTCTAAGATAGTTAATGAATAGTATATATGTTTAATTAATATAACATGCTTCTAATGTATATGAAATTAGCTAAATATGTAGGAGTAGATAGGAATATATATTGGTAGATGTAAATAATTTATCAATATATATATATATATATATATATATATGATTTGATTGTTTTGAAAAAATATGTATCTAGTTGTTTGAAATATTATTGCATATCTGGCTCAGATTTTAAATGAACAAGTTAATTAATAGGAGGAAACACATAAAACAAATTGAACTGAAAAAAATGTCATCATAGGCTATGGTTGTAGTTAAAACTGTAGTCTATGGGAGAGACCATACAAGAAAATGGTATAAATTTAGAAAAAGGATATAGGCGTTGGTTTTCGTAATAACTGTCGCTTATACCCTTGTATGGGTATATTAAGATATTATTTCATGTAAGAAATAGACGTCGGCTATTAAAATAATTGGTGTCTATAATGACATTAATAGACTACAGTTCATAATCTTTGTCTATAAGTCAAAACTATAGACGACTTGCTCATAAAGTACAATTGTAAAACTGACACCTAAGGACTTTAAATTTTTTTGTCTAAGATTTCACACTAGTGGTCTTAACCCAAATACAAAAAATAGGATGCAATTACATATAACATTGATCCTTTTACAAAACAATAAAGTCCCATTAATTACAATTTCCTTACCTTAGGCCTTAAGTGAAAAAAATTTCCAAAAAGTATTGTATTCGTTACCAGCAGAACATCAATAGATGTATAACATGAATGTGACTCGCCAAAGACTATGTATAGAGGATTTGTGAGTGTGTAGGAGTTGTGATGAGGATTTTGATGCATAAATGGTGTGAATAGCTTGTAAAAAAAACCCTGGTCTTGCATGATACAACATTGCCATAATGAATTTGTTCATCCCCCTTCTCTTTTCCTATCACCTTCAGTCATATATCCATAATTCTAACATTTTCTTTGGTAGAAAAACAACAACTCTCTTTTTTCCTTTGGATCATGCATTAAAGGTTGAATGAAGAATCCACAATTGTTATGTTTGAGACACTTTTGTGTTTCTGGTCCCCATAATGTTTTGCTTCCCTATCTTTTCATATATATCTTGCAATCACCAAGCTTTCCTAATTTTAGATAGTCAATTATGACTTATTTCATGATTAAAATTTATAAATAAAAATTGTCAAAATAACATACGAATAGTGCAAGAAGTAGCATCATGATTACCCACTTAACATCCTTTAAGGCTACCTAATTGTTCTTAAACATTGGATTGAACACAAAAACCATTTTGTAAATGAAAAGATGATATTGAGTAGTTTATTTTTCATTCATATCTAGGCTTTTAGCGGAGCCATACATCTATCATCCCTTCTTTAAAAACTACTTTATTCCCATGATCCAATATACTCAAAATCATTGCAATCCAAAATCCTTTCTGCACCAAGTTTTGTTTTTAACTTATTTTGAAAAAGGTGGAATTGACTTATAGGTTTATTATGTTAGGCAGACTAAACCCACCCAACTACAACAAGTGTTCTAGACTGTAAAAGAACAAGTGTTATTTCATTTTCTTCTCAAAGAGGGAAGATTGTACTGCTTAAATTGATCCCTCTCCTAACTAAATTCTGACTTGTGGCCATTTTCCCTAGTATGACCTTTCACGTAAGAGTTTGTGCATTAGGCAATGCTTTGACTGTCCAAAAACTGTTGAAATTGATATTATATATTTTCATTCCTACAACTGTTCTGAAGGTCAAAGGGAGCAAGTGAGACTAAGAAGTTTCTCTCTAACAATTTTGAAATGAAAGATATGGGTAAAACATATTATGTGATAGGAATAGAAATATTTCGTGATAGACTTATCCTAGAAATCATATATTAATAATGTATTTTAGATAGATTCAGAATATAAATGTTCAACATCTCCTATTCCAATACAGAAAGAATACAATTTAGTCTCATGCAATGTCCAAACAATTATTTGAAACGAAAATAGATAGAGAATATCCCTTATGCATATGTTATTGGAAGTTTGATGTATGCTCAAACATGTACAAGGTCATATATTAGTTTTGCAGTTGATATGCTTAGTAGATACCAGAGTAATCCAGGATTCGATTATCGGAAAGCTGCAAAGAAAGTCTTAAAATACTTATAAGGGACAAATAATCACATTGTTACTTATATAGGAGATCTGATCATCTTGGGGTGATTAGATATACAAATTCATATTTTGTTGGTTATATGGATACAAGAAAGTCTACATTTCGTTATGATGAGTGATTTCATGAAAAAGTATGAAGTAGTTTGTCATTATTGCATCCATTATGGAGGCTGAATTTGTGACATGTTTTGAGACCACAATTCAGACTAATTGGTTGTGAAATTTTATCTCAGAATTTGGAATAGTTAACAATATTGCCAAGCCGTTGAGAATTTACTGCTGATTGTTGCCATCAAGAAAGAATATGACAAGAATTGTTTTTTAAGAGATAGATTGAGAAAGATGATTTAAGAAATTACTTAATTAGGAACTCTCATGAATCAAGACAAGTGTCTATTTCTATTATTATTTTTATCAACAATGAATTAATTAATTAAACTTGAGGAATGTCCCAACCCTATTACAAATTCCTAACCATCTTACTAACAAAACTAATGCATAACAAAACTAATGCATAATTATGCAGCATAGAAGTGCATCTTTAAAAAAAAAAACTTCAATTACATTGAATATTCTCTATTGGTTAATATATGATATGGGATAATCATATATTATAAGAAGATATTTATTATGTGCATTATTGTTAACAATAATTGTACGTTTCGAGTTTACACATTTGACTAAAGTTTTAGAAAAACTATCCAACACTTATATTTTATAATTTTGTTATTATATCTAATTCTTCTATATTCATATTAACTAAATTAAGGATATAATTAAAAATTACACGTTACATTGAAATTTCAAAAATTAAAATTAAAAGAAAAAAATTCTCTTATTAAAAAATCAACATTTAAAAATGAACAAAGGATATATGAACACTCATTTTTTATACACACTAATTTTAAATTAGGTAGTATTCATTTTTTTTTTAAATTTAACTATTCTAACTCGTATTTGAATATTAAAAAATATAAAAATAAAAAATACCTCATATAAAATTAGTTAATTTTTCTCTCTCCATTAGACATTTTCTAGTGAAAATAAGAAAAATAAATATTAATAATTATAGTTTATCCTAAATAATTTTATTAAAAATGCTTAAGTTATATATATATATATATATATATATATATATATATATATATACATATTTACACGACTATTTAAATTGCTGATAGAAAAAATGAGTATTTAAATTGATGACATGGCTTTATATTTTTTTACTTATTTTTTATGTAGTCACGTCTATTATCTTATTTTTATCTAAGTCACTCTCATATATATATATATATAAATAATGTATATTGATAAATTCAATAAAAATATTTTAAATATTAATATAATATTCTTTATTTTTGAAGTGAAGGATAGAGAAAAAAAAATACAAGTTTTATCTTACTGCATAATTTAATAAAAGTCAATGTTTTTTAATACTATTAAAACATTAAATGCTTTTTTATATTTTTAATATTTTCATTAAATGTTTATTTAATAATATATTATCACGAGTAATTAATAATGTATACAGATATATAACATTCATTTAATATTTAAGATATGGTAGTTAATGTAAGGAATATTTAAAATAATACTCCTACTACTGTTTTATATATATTACACAATAAAGGTTCATAAATTGGACTATGCTTTTACTGATTCGCGCGCCACAAACGGGTGTCATGTTTTCCTTGAATTTATGAATTTATTATTTTTATCTTCAACACTTCATATATAAATGCATAGTTTTTTACAAAAAGTAAATGCATTACGTATATACGTGTTTAGCAATTGTCCAAGTGCTAAATATACACTGTACAATGTGTTACAGAACCTCTTTTATATTTGACAACGATGTTGTATTTGTTGAATTGAAAGAATTACAATAATAACCAAATCATCATTCATCATCAACTATGCTTGATTCATTTAATTCACCAAATATATTTTTTGGTTTAAATGCTCATTCTTTGTACTTAGAGCAAATATATGCACATTTACAGTATATATGTATATGAACACGAATAATATATATATATATATATATAAATAATATACTTAATACGTAGAAAGTTTCTTGTTCCAAAAGTACATTACCATCTGTTAGAATATATGTGATGTCATAACATTTCAACGTATCATGGGAAAAAGAATCAAACGTAGAATCAAGATAGTCCTTAACGGCATTACAAAGGATGATGTAATGCAAATTACACATTAACAAATTATCAAGTCACGGATCATGGTCCTTTTGAAGATAAATAAATAAATAAATATGAAATTTAGAAAGTTACATAAGAATTATAATATTTAAATAGTCTTTGTTGTATTTAAAAGATGATTACCCATATTTATCTCACTGTTATTTGACTTGGAATGATAACGTGCAACACAATTATCATGATTGGTTCATATGCACTGATTAATAATTTAAACATGGTCTTAAGTCATATTCATTAGACTTATAATTAAATCATAACACCGATAAGTTTATCTAGATATTATGAAGATTAAAGTAATATGATAGAGAAAAGCAAAATTGTCATTTGCAAGATAAAAATAAATAAAATAACTTGTTAGAGAGAAAATTATACTATTATTATTTGTTAAGCAGAAGAAGATATAGAAACATGTACTTTTTATTTACCTCAAACAATAATAACATACAGTACCATTTAACTTTTTAATTTTATCCTATCTCAAACCTGTTACCATTAATAATAGTTTGTGTGTGTATGAACCATGTTTTCATTAATGCAGCATAGAGGTGTAGGATAAGCAAGTCAACAAAATTTCCTACAAAACAACATGCAGATGAGTTTTCAAACTCCAGGCTAGCATCACCCTCTTGGTGTTCACACGTCAACAGACTTTTTCAAAAATCAAGAAATGAAGTTTACAATAATTAATGATGTTTCCATAAGTAAAAAGCTTCATCTTGGTTCATTCATAAACCATATGTTTTTGCTATTACACAGTATATGAGAAAATTGTAATTAGAAGTGTAGTTACAGAATCTGTTGCAGAATATGTGAGAAACTAAATAAAGTGTATAGAAGCAATAGAAAGAGGTTTGGTAGCCGTCATTTGTTGCACCATCAACTCTACCAAGGGCAAAAAATTACTTACTACACAAAAGAAAAATGTCACTCTCTCTCTATCTTTTTCTTTCTCTCTCATTCACTAGCAATTACACCTCTTTGGCTCACCATTAAATGCAATTGCACCATCTCAATGCCCTCAGCAATAACTCATCGCTGCCACATTTTCTCCATCTGTTTCCATCTTTTCTCCTCCTTTTCTTTACTCCTTCAATTCCTTTGTCCTCTCCTCTTCTTTCTCCCCTCTCACTTTCTCCCTTCAAACCAAGCTTTTTGCCATCACAACACTCCTCAAGGTTTCTATAGTTCCCACATATAAGCAACTTTATTTCCATAGCTTCTTTCTCAAACTCTTTTTCTCTCCTATGTATCCCTCAAAAGGGTCCTTTTTTTGGCAACAAACTTTAGCCCCAAAGCAGATCTAAATACTCATCTTCTTCTTCTACCTACCTATAGTCTCCTGCAATCACCCTCCACTGGTAAGTGCAGGAAAACTCCTGGTTCATGTTGGTTTTGTATACGGTAGGTATATCATTCACGCAACTTCAGATCATTGTTTTCGCCACACCAAAACGTTTTACCAATTTTTGTTTTAAAATTCTTACTTTTTTTTGGTGCATTTGGCTAGCTAGGGTTGCTAGAATGCGAAAAGAACGGTAGGTTTGCCATATATATCTACGGGAAAGAAAAGAAGCTTAGATGGATTCCCCAGATGTTTAGTTGGCCTTTTTGTTTTCACTTTTTGATTCTGGTTGTCTCTGGTTTTGCAGTATCAGAAAATTTGTCAACACTTTGTTTCTGTGCATTCTAATGTAGCATATAAAATATTCATTTAATTATTCATTTTTTTTAATTATACATGCGAAGTCAAGTTTCTGTGCCTGGGTTTTTTTGGCTTATTATGTTAGCATGTTTCCTTTTTGAAGTGACCTTGTCAGAATCCAAGAAGAAACTCATCCTGTGAAGTTTTTCAGCATAAAAGGGTCTCAGAAAATCAACACAACACTGGACACCAGAGAGAGAATTGAATTCTCTAGAGTTTGAAATATGCCAGCTGGTATTATGATTCCAGCAAGAAACATGCCCTCCATGATTGGAAGAAACGGCAACGTTGTTGGCTTTGGATTATCTTCAGGGCTCTCTCTTGGCCAGGTCAGTGTGCTACCTTCATCATTTGATGTCTTTGTAATCTCTTCTTCTTCTTCCTTTTCTTTTTCTTCCTATCTCTCTCCAATTTACCCCCATTTTTGTCATAATTTGCTTCTGATTCTGATGCCAATTGATTGATGTGTTGGGTTTTCTCAAATTGACTTTATCCTTCAAAAGGGACCTTGGTTTTTACAAGTCAAAATTGGTCTCAGTGTGAAGCCAAGCGAGCTCAGACTCTCTCTTGTATCCTTCTCGTTATTCGTAAAACGCGTTATTCCCCTTCTCACTGTTTGAAGCTACTCGCTCACTTTCCCAAAAAACCATCAACCTAGTCAAAATTCCCGTGTTTTCTGCACAACTCTTTTACAAAATAATTTAAATTATTCCATCAATTAGTCCCCCTATCTATGTGTCTACACATGTGAATTAGACACAAAACCAAAAAGAAACATAAAAAGGTGTTGCCGTTGCTTCTGTTTTATATATATATATATATGTTGTCTCTTTGCGAGTACTACACTGTACTTATACCTCGTATTATTGTATTGTTAGATTGAAAACCATAAGGCCTCGGAATCTCAAAGATCTGTAGAAATGTTCCAGCCAAACCTGATGGAAGCTGGTCAGCTTCTCCCCCTGGACATGCCTCAGAACACTTCAGAGAGCGATGTCCCAAGAATCCGCGAAGATGACTTTGACAGTGCCACCAAGTCAGGAAGTGAAAACCAAGAAGGTGCTTCTGGTGAAGACCAAGACCCTCGTCCCAACAAGAAGAAACGCTACCACCGCCACACTCAGCACCAGATCCAGGAAATGGAAGCGTAAGCCATCCAAAATACACTATTTTTTAATGGAACTTCATTGGATACAGAACCAGACTAACAGTCCCAGCCGAACAAAACCATACAAGTGGAAGCTTAGGGCTTCAATTTCTTAGGGACTCAAATTTGAAAGTATTGACTAAAACTGAAACAGACCCATGACAGCTGTTGAGATTAATTTTTCTTTTCAGATTCTTTAAGGAGTGTCCGCACCCAGATGACAAGCAAAGGAAAGAGCTGAGTCGAGAGTTAGGGTTAGAGCCATTGCAGGTTAAGTTTTGGTTCCAGAACAAGCGCACTCAGATAAAGGTACACATGGTTTTTGGCTTTTGTTTCTTTTGTTTAAAAGTGTAAAGGAGGAACTCTTTGAGCTGTGCTGCTTTGTGTTGCAGACCCAACATGAGCGCCATGAGAACACACAGCTCCGAACTGAAAACGATAAGCTTCGAGCTGACAACATGAGGTTCAGGGAAGCTCTCAGCAATGCCTCGTGTCCTAATTGTGGAGGACCAACCGCTATAGGGGAAATGTCATTCGACGAACATCACCTGAGGCTCGAAAATGCACGCCTCAGAGAAGAGGTATCACAGTTTGGAAGCTGCTCTACATTTACAGCGCCATAGATGTATCAAAATAACAAGGACTCTTTATCCTGAGAAACCTTTTCTTTGTATATAAAACTAACAAAATATCATCTTAATATCACTCCATCTTACAACTGCATAAGAATAATAAGCTTCTATACTTTATACCATTTGTTAAACAAATTTAAAAAAAAATAATAATTTAACAGAATTGTAGTTTCATAATTATTTGAAAAAATGATAAATAATACAAAATTAATTCTTAACTACATTATCCAAATTAATAAATGTTTAATTATTTTTAAATAAGATCTTAGATTTGCATCTTTTGTATAACTATATCTTACTTAAACATGATTGTCCTAATGAAATATTCATGTGCAAGATCAAAGAGTCTTGTTAACTACTTGAATTTTCTTAATTCTTATACATGTCGGTGTTCATGTTCAGATTGATAGGATTTCTGGCATTGCTGCAAAGTACGTGGGGAAGCCTGTGGTGAGCTATCCACTTCTTTCTCCTTCATCTGTTCCTCCGCGTCCACTTGAGCTTGGGATTGGAGGTGGTTTTGGTGGCCAGTCTGCGGGCATTGGTGGAGACATGTTTGGTGGAGCTGCAGGAGATCTTCTTAGGTCAATCAGTGGACCTACTGAGGCTGATAAGCCCATAATAATAGAGCTTGCTGTTGCAGCCATGGAGGAGCTCATTGGAATGGCACAGATGGGTGATCCTCTTTGGTTGACTACCCTGGATGGAACTACCACTGTGCTCAACGAGGATGAATACATCAGGTCTTTTCCTCGGGGAATTGGTCCTAAACCCGCTGGTTTCAAGTGCGAAGCTTCACGGGAGAATGCCGTTGTTATCATGAACCATGTTAGCCTTGTTGAGATTCTCATGGACGTGGTACGTGTATATGGAGAATAACAAAAATTAGACCAAGTTTGATTTTCTTCCTGACATCTAACCAAGTTTGATTATGTCACAAGATATATATGTAACCATGTCTGCTTATTTTCTTGACATATTTATATGTAACCATGTTTGTTAATGTAGTTTATAGTTTTTGACATATTTTGTTGTGCTTTTAAGAACCAATGGTCCACAGTGTTCTCTGGCATAGTCTCAAGAGCAATGACGTTGGAAGTGTTATCAACAGGGGTGGCGGGGAATTACAACGGTGCATTGCAAGTGGTAATGAATTTTATAGAATAAAGTGTTCATTTTTTTTATATGATATACAGTGAAACTTAGTAAATTCAATTTGTTTGTCAAGGACTCAAAAATATAAATACATGCCAATTTATATTATTATGCAGATGACAGCAGAAGTACAAGTACCTTCACCTCTAGTGCCAACTAGAGAGAGCTATTTTGTAAGATATTGTAAGCATCATGGTGACGGGACTTGGGCTGTAGTGGACGTGTCCCTGGATAATTTGCGTCCTAGTCCCTCAGCCAGATGTAGAAGAAGGCCTTCAGGTTGCTTAATTCAAGAAATGCCCAATGGCTACTCAAAGGTTAGACAGAATACAATTAATAAATCACTGATTAAAAACTAACATGTCACCAAGACAATTTTTTCTCCATTTCAAGGGGTGTTTAGATGCTACTACTATGTGGCTTAACTTGAAGCTAAATTTTGTCCTAGGTCATTTGGGTTGAGCATGTTGAAGTGGATGACAGAGGTGTTCACAATCTATACAAGCAGCTTGTTAGTTCTGGGCATGCATTTGGTGCAAAACGTTGGATTGCCACCTTGGATCGACAATGTGAAAGGCTTGCTTGTGCCATGGCAACAAACATTCCTACAGTAGATGTTGGAGGTATATATATATATATTATGGAATTTATTTCACACACTTTTTTTTTTTTTTTATCAATCTTCTCCTTGATTAACTAATTAACCTTATTGTAATGTGTTTAATTAGTGATAACTAACCAAGATGGAAGGAAGAGTATGCTGAAACTGGCAGAGAGAATGGTTATAAGCTTTTGCGCTGGAGTGAGTGCATCTACTGCACACACATGGACAACACTCTCTGGAACTGGAGCTGATGATGTAAGGGTCATGACACGTAAGAGTGTAGATGACCCAGGAAGGCCTCCTGGCATTGTTCTCAGTGCTGCAACTTCTTTTTGGCTCCCAGTGTCACCAAAAAGGGTTTTTGAATTCCTCCGTGATGAGAACTCCAGAAGTGAGGTAACATGTATTACTCATGTATTCATGTATTCAAACTAGACAATAATTATGCACCAATGATTGTCTTCTTGTCAAATGTTCTAGGCTGCATTATTGTCTGCTCATAGGTTACTAGACCTTGTTCTTCATTGGGTAAAATTGCCTAGTTTGGTGTGTGATGTATCTCTCCGTTGATTTGTAGTCATAATATTTAGTTATCTTACGTCAAATTTCTAAGTTAAGTTATCTCATATCAATTACTTCTAATTGCAAACATCCTTTTCAAAGTGTCCAAAGACAAGTGATCATGTAGGCCATGAAACTTTGTTCATATTATTTTATGTCATTTGATTTTTCACAAGATCATTTTTTATTATTTTAACTAATATATATATATATATATATATATATAAATGATGTAATCAGAAGAAATAAATTTCTCCAAAACATTCATATCTTAGAAATAATGTTGTTGCTCTGAAATTGTCATGTAGAATGGAACATCTATGCTTCTTTTATTAAAAATTAATAAAGAAGTTAATAAAATGGAAGATTAATTGGAGATTTTCCAAAAAAAATAAAATTAGAAGTGACATAAAATGAACAAAAGGTACGAAATTCTTGAACAGTTTTTTTTTTTCAATTAAAAATGATACATGGATATAAAAGTAAGAAATGACATTCAAATGATATATTGAGAAAAAAATATAAATATTTATTATTACTTTTTCATACATTTGCACAATTTTGCATAAACTCTTTATTAGATATATAACAATTTTTCTAACTTATTCAGATGTGTAAAGATTTGTACAAATCTTTTATATATATATATATATATATATTATTGATAAAAAAAATAATAAAAAAGAAAAAGATGGAGATATAATAGGTGTTGATATCTATATATAGTTAGTCTTTAGATTAATATGATATTTTCATCTCAATTAAATTTGTTTATTTTATGATTCATCTAACTTTTTGAACCCTTTGAAAACAGTGGGATATTCTTTCCAATGGAGGAGTTGTTCAGGAAATGGCACACATTGCCAATGGACGAGAAACTGGAAATTGTGTCTCTCTACTTCGAGTGAATGTAAGTTGATCATACCTAAGAATCACCCTTACTATTCATCAACTTCATTGCACTTTCTTTTTCGTTAGTCAAACTAAGATTAAAAGCTATCTCTATAATATATGTTTACAATGTTGCAGAGTGCGAATTCAAGCCAGAGTAACATGTTGATATTGCAAGAGAGTTGCGCAGACTCAACAGGGTCATTTGTGATCTATGCTCCTGTAGATATTGTGGCAATGAACGTGGTTCTGAATGGAGGGGACCCTGACTACGTGGCCCTTCTTCCTTCAGGATTTGCTATTCTCCCAGATGGGACCACTGCACATGGAGGAAGCATTGGTGACACTGGAAATGGTGGATCTCTTTTGACTGTGGCCTTCCAAATCTTGGTTGATTCAGTTCCAACGGCAAAGCTCTCTCTTGGATCAGTTGCCACTGTTAACAATCTTATTGCCTGCACTGTTGAGAGAATTAAGGCTGCTTTATCTGGTGAAGTTGCTTGACCTAAGGGTCGGTAAGAACAAAACTAACACTCCAATCAAAACATTATATTATCCATTCTCACTTCATTCTGTCTCTTGATTCTTATTAATGGTGTGTTTATTGGTTAACTTGAATGCAGTTTAGAAGAAGGATAAAGAGGTGCACTGAGAAATGAGAAGGTGTTGGGAACTTCGGCTTATAGAAAAAAGGATGAGAAGTCAAGAGCGCACCTTGCATGATCCTTTCTTAACACTCAACACGAGAGGATTAAGGTTCGGGAATTGACTTCCATGGAAATAGTAAAGTATAAGAGCTTAAATCAATGAAGACAACACTTTTCTTCACCTTCCAAGACTGCGTATTAATAGTTGTTTAGTTGTTAATGTTAGTCCTTTTGTGTTTATTTTATTAGGTTGTAGTTTTGACTTAACCTCTCATGTTCCTTCTTCAGTTGTTATTATTTGTGTTTCAGCTCAAGCACCAGCACTATAGCTTGCATCTTTAGTGTAGTGGTTAAATTTTCACTACACCTGTTTGATCCTTCTAAGGTTTTCAAATGAATGTTCCTTCCAATTTGTCAAGTCATCTCCCATGCTTTTTTTATTTTGTATTTGTTATTTTTACCATAACTATTGAATAACCTATGTGTTTTAATTTATTTTAAAAAATGTTTGGGAGGATCAATGTTTTGCTAAAGATAAAACATGACAAAAGTTCCTCCTTTCAATTTGAAGGTATACTTTTAGAATGTATATGTGTATATAAAAAATAAAAGACAATTAAGTAAAGGAAACAAACAATTGTGTATGTACTAATTATGTAGAATGTATTACTCCCAAAAATGTTTCATAACTCAATATCCATGTCCATAAAAAAGTAACACAAAATATAACCTTTATTATAAATCATATTGTTGCTTATATTATATTATATCCCTTTGAGAACACCTAAAATTTTGCTTTTGAAAATTCATTAAATATCAGCTTCATACTTTTACTTGTTTCTTTTTTTATCAGCAAAAATCATACTTTTACTTTGTAAAATAAAACATTTCATCTGGATTCTTTCTCTCATTTTTTAATATAATTTCATTTCTTTAATTTCATATTTTGTTACATAATGCACCTCCCAATCACGTCTTCTTTATTATTAAGTTCTAAAGTTCTAATAAGTTAAATTGTTAAAAATATTACATTGATTGGTTAAGATTTATTGTACTAACCCCAATACACTTATTACACATATTTCATATCTTAGTAGCTATTCTATAACTAGAGAAAAATGATCTGTTGTTTCATTAGTTAAAGGACACATAGACAAAGATAATTTCACTCCCCTATGATTCAGGTTATCTTTCATAGTTACTCTATTTTATATCACTCTCAAAGTAAAGTTATCTTTCATAGCTTCTCTCAAAGTAAGTTATCTTTCATAGCTTATTACTCTCAAAGTAAAGTCTTTAACAGGTGTTAGGCTTTAGTATTCCAAAATAGCTCATAAAATTTAATTTCTTCTTCTTATATTGTTCAATAATTTTTATAAGTTGAATTGATGGTGTATTTTTGTGTATCATTATCCATATTCATTCATATTCCTTATCACTCCTCAGATTAATTCATCTATCTCTTACGTAGGCAACTTGGATTATTTTTTATTTGAAACATCTTCTCCTCCATTCCAAACATCACTCCTCACTCCGAGTTGTTATCATTCTATTTACCTATTTTTTCAAGAGTTGTCTTCAATTTGAAGTTAATAAAGAATCTAGGAAATTTATCTATAAGAGATGAGTCTATAGTTTATCTATTTATTTCTTAATCTTTACTGATAAAAAAAAGTATGAACATATTTATTGAACAACAAAAGTTTATGTTACTACTTTAGACCTATATTTTTCTTAGTACAACTCAGTTAGTGGGAATTTCTTGTTCTATATGATGGTTAGGATGGACTTTTGCAAAAAATGGGTACAATGGATCAAAGCATGTATGGAGTCATCATCTATATCTATCTTAGTTAACGAAAGCCCAACTAAGAAATTTAAACCTTCTAGAGTCATCAGACAAGAGAATTTGATTGCACCGTTCTAATCAGGTTTGGTAAATCAAGTTGCTAGAAAGGAAGTTTTTTTTTTTATTATTGAAAGTTGGTGCCAACAATGTGGAGGTGAAGCATCAGTTCGCAGACAACACCCTGTTCGTATGTGATTCTAATATTCAAAACATTCACGCTATCAAAGTTATGGTTAGATGTTTCGAAATTTGTTCTGGCCTTAAAATCTTTTTTAAGAGCAAAATTGGTGCTTTAGGTGTAGATAGGAATACATTAGAATCATTCTCAAAGGTTCTATAATGTAGCATTATGAATATTCCTTTTATATACCTTGGCTTGCCTATAGGGGTTGACTTGACTAAGGCAAATTTTTGGAACCCGGTGCTATCAAAGATTAAGAAGAGGTTATCAACATGGAAAGGTAAAAATTTATCCTTTGTTGGTCGTGTGTGCTTGATTTGTTCTGTTTTGAATACTTCCTATCATTTTGCAAAGCTTCATCCTCTATTTGCAAAAGGATTATAGAGTTACAATGTAACTTCTTGTGGTGATTGGGTGTCGATGGTAGAAAATTTGTTTGTGTCAAATGGGATAATGTATGTATATCTAAAACAATGGGTGGGCTAGGCATCAAGAAGATAAAATTATTCAATAAAACTTTATTAGGAAAATGGAAATGGAGATTAGGATCCCCTGAGACTGGATTGTGGAAAGATGTCATCGCTTCTAGATATGGCTCATAGAGGAAACTAAGTGAATCTAGAATTTCGAAGCACAACTCTATATGGTGGTGTGATTAAACAAAGCGTGTGTGGATGGGCAGGATAATGATTGGTTTGATTCTAATATGGAATGGTCAGTGGGGTCTGGTAAAAGAATCAAGTTGAGAGGATGTTTGTGTTGATAATTGCCAACTGAAAGTTAGATTCCCAAGGCTATTTAATAATTCCCTCATCCATGACACGTCCCTGTATAGCTTTGAAAATTGGTAGAAAGATAACTAGGTTTGGGATTTCAAGTGGAGAAGAGAGTGGTTTGAGTGGGAGAAGGCTCAGGTAGAGGAATTCATGTCTATCTTAGAAGGGTAAACATTGAGCTTAGCTAGGGAGGACAAATGGTTATGGAGAGATCCTCACACTAGTACATACAATGTCAAAATGATTTAGTATCTAATCCTAACTAAATCGCACACAGGTTCAAGTAGTGTTATGTTTAGGGATTTGTGGGGTTTGTTGGTACCAGCCTCAACTTAATGCTTTGCTGGAGGTAATTGCAAAATATGATTGCTACTAAGCATAATCTGTTTAGAAGGGCGGTCCAACTGATGGATTCATTGTGTGTTCTATGCGGGAGCGAGGAGGAAATGTCTTCTCACTTACTTTTAACTTGTCAGATTGGGAGTTTAGTATGGAACTATTGTAATATTTGGATTGGGGTTAGGTTTGTTAATCATAATTCTCTAACGGAACACTTTGGCCAATTCCAATGTTCTTGGTTTACCAGAGAAGACAATAAGTTGTGGAAAGCAGTGTGGGTCTCCATCATTTGGTGCATTTGCAAGCATAAAAGTAGGATAGTTTTTAACCAAGCAAAAGTTGATGCGGTTGAATTTTTTTCAGTGGCTTAGATGCAGTCTTGGCATGGATAAAAAACAAGGTTTCAAGGACATGTTTTTTATTCTCAAATTGGGTCCAATGCCCAAGTACATGTATTAATATGGCATTAAAATGACGATTTCTTGAACACTGGGGGCACTATCTGTTTGTTTTTTTTTGTTATATTTCACTTGGTTTTGTGGATGTTGTTCTCAAGTTTGCAGGTTGGAGATTGCTATAGGGAAGGGAAGCCTCGGCTATTTGTAGATGATTGGAAGCAAATGCAATCTACGCTTCTACTATGGATAAGGCTAAAACAAAGTTGTAGTGTTCTGCACTATGAAGTTGGTGGGCACATGATAGCTAGACTCCGACAGAAAACAGCTTGACCATAACCTATATAGGTCATATCTTAGTGTAGATGTTAGGGCAATAGACGACAACTGTGCAATTAATTGGCCAGTGTCTTCAACTTGATTTTTTCTTGGGGTTTTTTGGTAACCCATGCTGATGTAGTGATTATTGTTGGCACTATCTCGGCATTCAAACTGCAAAAGCAAGTTCCATATGTCTTCAAGCATAGGGAGCGAGAGTTACTCTATGTGGTTATATATCTTTTGGTATTTATTTTGCTAAGAGAGGTTTCAGATTGCTATGCCTAAGTTTGGTTGCTGCCCAGCGCAACTTGTTGCATTTTCTCTGTTTTTTAGTAGTTGGTTATGTTTTATATGTTGCATTTATATGTGTTATTGTTGCTCTCATCTTTGGTGAGGGTACCGAGAAAAACTGGCTTCATCTTGTCTGGTATCTATGTTTTGTAGGGTGGTAGAGAGTATGTCAAGCTACTCTATCTTGTATAAGTGTTGGAACACTCTTAAATGCTCCTCTTCAATTTATTTATTATTTACACACCATGTTATCTTCCTACTCTCACTTTTCCACCTATATAAAATGTCCCTTTATAGAAGGATAAGTAAAATAGTGGAACGGTTATGATAACCAATTTTATTAAGGTTTTTTTATCAGTAAAAAAATGAATTAAATTAATTGGAGCATTTGAGGGATGATCCAACTCTTTTATAAAAAGAGGCTAGGTGCCTCCAAAACACCAAAACCCAACTTAAACCAGTAGCAAAACAATTAAGAGGTCAAACCTAAAGTTATCTATGTAGCATTAGAAACATTAGTTGGCTTGTACACATATTTAGTTGCTGACAAAAAAATAGTCGCACCACAACAAAAAGTTTAGGATCCTAGCTATTTATGCATAAATCCTTGTATTTGGCAACACCAATGTTGATGTTCCTTTGTTGCATGAAAATGTACCCATCTTCATATTCTTATGTGGTAATAGTAGCAACCACTTTTCCACCATTCACCACCCACTATTGTATATGTCTTCTAATTTAAACTAGTTGAAGTCCCCCTTAATCAACATGATAATTTTAACCCGAATCCTTCTAACACTGTATTTGTAAGCCAAAGCACCAACATGGGTAAGTTATTTGCATAATGCAAAACATAATTATATTAAGCTTGTAGCAACACCCCCCCGCAAAACAACAACATACAACACATATGCAAAAACAACAACCTTATAGCATAGAACAAACTTAATTCTAGATATATTTTTCATAGCAAAGTATCTATATGCAAGTCTTCACACACATATAAGGGTTCAAATATCAATCCAAATAAGCAAAATTAAAAACATGCTACTTAGACTTCATCCATAACCAAGTTTTGAGTTGTGTCATATTGAAGGTTTCTTCCACATCTTACCTTGTTTTACTAAGAATACTCTCACAATAAAAGATAAGTACCTTCCTTTCCCTCCTGTTAATCTCTTCTTGATCTTCTTCATTATTGTTTGCCAAAGTTAGTATTTCTTAGGTTTTTTCCTACTGAAATTTCCAAGTAAGAAAATGTCATATTCTTTAATGGTAGTCCTTAATTGTACCCATATTTGACCCACAACAAGATATGCTTGCCTAACAAACCATCAATTCTAATACTACTATTCAATTTTTCAAAGAGAGATATCAATGAAATTCAACACCAATGAATCATAAACAAACACATATAATATATCAGGACACTAACTTCATAAAAAATAATAAGACATAGATTTGTATGTCTTTCTCCTTATATTTATATATTGGTCCCTCGCTCATCTTCAACCAACTGATGTGGAACTCCCAATTTCAAACAACTCACCTTATAAATAACCAATTCACCTAGTATATATTAAAAAAAATAAATTAACCTGATTTACTACATGTTGGAGGATTTAATAGGTGAAAATTTGCCGATAAAAAAATGTGGAAATTTTAAAATAAATATTTAAAAAAAACAACTTTTTATCTAATTAACATAATGTAATACATAAAATTTAAAAGTTGATGATTAATACTAAATATTTCATATAATATATAATACACAATAAATTGAAAAAATAAAAATATTATACAATTCTATTTCAACTTTTTCTCTTTTTAGTATTACTTTCACTTATCACAAGTTTTTAAAATAATACATAATGAATTAAGAATTAAAATTTTAATTTAATATTATTTTATATTAACTTTTTTTAAATGGGTTGATACATCTACTCAAGTGACAAAATTTCAAAATGAGATGAATCACATACTTTTAATCCGTTATAGAAAAATGGTTAAATATGTTTTTTTATCTATGTAATTTTAATGTGAAATTAATTTTTAGTGTATAATAGAAAATTTTGACAATTTGAGTCTTTGTTTTTATCACATACTTCTATGTTTTTATATTAGATTTATTTTAAATTAATTGATAAACAGTATATTTTAAAATATTTACAGTTTAATTTTAAATTATTTTTTTGTAATTTTTTAAAGTTAATTATTCTAGTTATATTATTTAGTTTTTATATTTTCGTATTGTATATTATATACTAATAATCTTATATATTTTCTTAAAATATTTCCAATTAAATTTAAAATAAAATATCATACTTGAATAAACAAGATAATTTCGTTATGTTGATAAAATACTAATTTACGTATTATAAACACAAATTTATATTAAATATAAAAAATTTGGAAATTAACGTTTAAAACCAGCGTACTTAAAAGAGTGTTTAAACGTTATAAACTGTTAAAAAGCATTTATTAAATATTGAATATAAAGATAAAAATTACTTTCTTCTAATAAAGGAAGTAAAAACTAACTACAATGCTTTACCAAATTAATTTATTCACCACAATATTTAATTATTTTGGTCTCTTTCATCTATAATATAGTTATTGCATTCATTTTTATCAAGTATATATGTGAATAGTCAAAATAAAATTTCAAAATACTCTTCACAAAGTAAAGTTACACTTTGAAAAGCCTATTTTACACCAGACTTTCTATGAAAAGCCTAATTTACACCACACTTTCTGTCTTCATTTACACCTTCAACTCTCTTCTAAAGACAACTATTATTGCCCTTTCACCAAAGCCAAGAACACATTACTAACGTCTTTCACGATGTCAAGGTCAACAGGGGGACTCCTTTCTTCTTTTCCAACTTTCCCTTCGATATCAAAGAATCAGATTTATGGAAAATCTTTCGCAGTTGGGGAAGGGTGAGTGATGTTTTCATTTCAAGAAGACTGAACATTAAGAAGCAAAGGTTTGGTTTTGTGAGATTTCAGGGGTGCAGAACATCAGGGAGCTAGAGAACCACTTGAACACAATATGGATTGGGAGCTGGAAAATGAATGTTAACAGACCGAAATACAATAGGTCAGCTGTAACAAGGAAGGAGTGGAACATGAAGTTGAAAGATAAGGTAATAGAGCCAGAGAGAGAGATAAAAAAAGTGTGGAGGGCCAAAGAAATAAAAAAAAGTACGCTAACATTGTCAAGAATGGTATAAGAAACAACGAACAAACACAGAACAAGGCAAGGGTGCATGCAATACATTTTAGAGCAGAAGAAACACCCGGGGATTGGCTTAAAAAGTGTTACATTGGGAGGGTTTCAGATTTAAGTAAAGTTTTAAGTTTGAATGAATGCTTTATTCTGGGTGGTTTCAACCATATAAAGGTAAATTTTTTGGGTGGGTTCCATGTGTTATTGATGGGGGAAAATGAATCAAAGATCCAAGAAGCGATATAGGAAAACAAAGGGTGGTTTGAAGAATTATTTGATACCATCATTCCATGGGAAGAACAATTTGTAGCAGTGGACAAACTGGTCTGGGTGAGATGCAGGGGTCTCCCGTTGAAGCTATGGAATTCAGATTGTTTCAAACACATTGCAGCTTTAATGGGGACACTTGTTGAGGTTGATAAAGCAACGCTAGCACTGGAAGAACTCGAGTATGCAAGGTTTAAAATCAGAGTATCAGTGGGATGCGAAGCAAAGTTAACAAACTATATGAGGATCAACGAGAATCTGTATCAAACATCGGTGGAGGAAGAATGCACAGTCCCATAACACAAGTTGTGCCAATGTCATTGGGGTGAAACATCTGAGGGAAACGAGTCTGAGGCGGATTCATTAGCGTCTCACGCATCAGTAAATTCGGGGAGCTGCGATTTCGAAGAACAAACGGTGGAAATGAGAGGTGAACAACCTTCGTTGGAACAGAATGGTCCGAGATCAGAACCAATTGTACCGTTACAAAATTATATGCCCTTTTCGGCAAATTCTGTGAGAGTTTTTTCAGCACCTAATTGCTGCACATTCACAGGAAAGGAGAAACCAGGTTCGGTGTGCCCAACAACTCTAAGCAGGGCTGACGTGGCAAAGTGGATTGGGCCTTCAGAATCGGCCCAAAGAGCGTTGAACCAAACAAACCACTTGGACGTGGAAGGGAGGTGCAACGATCAAAATGACATTGAGTTTCGATCGAAAAATGGCCCAACTAAAAGCACGGAGGAGGAGAAATTATGGAAGGGATCTCGGGGAAACACGTTCTTTTCGGAAAAACCTATTGTTTTAGGCGAGTTAGAACAGGCGGGTCATAACTGGATCAAAGAGACCACCGTTCACCAAGAGAAGGTTCGTAACGAGGCAGTCATCGCACCACCAACTAACACATTTGCGATGACGGAGGGAAGAAAGAGACTCACTTCGTGCTCACTGTCAAAGGTAGAGAAAGAGGGAGGAGCACCATCCTATCAAGCATTGTCGCCGGCGGGAGAAACGAAGGTGAGGAAGGAGGACTCAATGCTGTCAATCTCGAAGGTGAGGAAGGAGGACTCAATGCTTCACTTCTATATTTTGTATCAAATGCAGATTTTTACAAACCTCAATTTAATGAAGATGTCGAGTCATTGATAATGTTTTTCATGGTCGAGAAGATTCGGTTGATGATTTTTTCTATTTCTATTCATGTTTCTTATGGATATGCACATGCGATTTCCTTTGGATGAATTTCAAATGGGAGTGCTTCGCGTTATGAATGTCGCCCCTACTCAACTTCATCCAAATAGTTAGGCTATTGTTCAAGCCTTCCAACTTATATGTAAACTTTTACATTTAAAAGCGAGCCCGCAAGTTTTTCTACATTTTCATAGTACTCGACCCGACAAGCAAGCAAGTTGGTTGTCTTTGATAAGCCGGACACAAACTATCTTCTGGCTCCTTTCTCGTCTTCATACAAGAACTTCAAATGTGGATTTTTCAAAGTATTGGTCGAAAAGGATGACCATAAATACTTTTATGATGGAGATAAACCTAAGTTCCCTTTTTAATGGATCAACACTCATTTTAAACACAACTCTTGGCCTCGTTCCTTAATGACTGCCGATGACTTGGAAATTTTATCGGTTCTTAATGATCTTCCCTGGAAACTTCGTACTTGGAGTCTTCTTCGTGTTTATCTATCTCCTCATGTTGAGGATGAATTCTTTGGTATATTTTCCTTTCGGTTATGCCTTCTCTTGCTTATGCCTTTTTAACTTTGCTGATTTTTTTTCACATTTAAAAGGTATCATGGCTACTGCTAGCAAGAAAGGCAAGAATTATTTTTGTGTTATAGCTCTATGAAATGATTAATCGGGAGGCTTTCATGATGTTCGAACTCGAAAAGAGCCCAAAATTACTATTGTCGCGACTCCTATAACTTAAGTTCCACTAGAAGTTATGGTTAAAGGTACTGCCTCTCGGAAGCATAAAAAGCGAGACCATTCAAATCGTCAATCTCATTCCTCTAACAAATCGCCTAGAAGAAGCCGACATAATGGACCTTTTGCGCCTTTGCCAGATGTTCTTTACAGCTCTTCATTGAAGCTTTCAGAGTCTCTATCTTTTAGTTTAAGTAATTATGAGAAAGAGTTTTTTTGAAACTATTCTACAAAAGAGCTCTCCAATGTTGTGCTCGAACTTGCTGCTCAAACTCTACTTTTATGTAGAAGGCTTGGTGATGACACTGCAAAGGGTGTTCATCTTGTTGAAGTTGAACGCCTAAAGAAAGAATTAGTTGATTCGACTCAAATGCTTGAAGCCACTCTCAATGCTAACACATCTTTATCCGAAAAGATGAAATAGCTAACAGATGTGCACTCTCGATGTGTCCCCCTGAAGGAAACTATGAAAAATAAAATTGAAGACTTAACTAATGAACAAGGCCACCTACTAGTGAAATGGAAAAAAATCATCAAGAACTATCAAGGATGAAATCTCTTATAATTCTGAAGAAGGTCGCCAAGAAAAAGAAGAGAAGGAAGTTGAAGTGGCCTAACAATATGTTTTGGAACAACACAAACTTGATTTCACAAAGGCTCTTTAGCAAGCCGAGTACTTTTACAAGATTCCTATTAATGAAGGAAACTTTGATGTTATGAAAGACTTTCACAGAGGTCAGTTAATGCCTATTAGTGAAATTCTTGATGAAGAAGAAGATCAACATGAAGATGTTGCAGCTTGAAACACTGATAATTGTGAAGATAATGATCTTGTTGACATTGACTAATGTATTATATGTGTTTTTTTTTTGATAAGTGTATTACGTTTTGATCTTCTTTCAGCCTCTCGACTATGTATTACACTTAAACTTCTGTTAACCTTTATGAATAGACTCACATTTAAAATTATCTTGACATCAATTTACTACAAATGTTTTCTTAACCGCAAGGTGATTATTTATAGTTGATAGAGATCAAATAACGAAAGCTTTCTTACACAAGATATTTACTCTCTTCCAGTATCGGCTTGAGCAGTAGCTATCCTCTTAGTAAGAAAAACTTCCTGAGTCGAGAGGTTTAATCACTTTCGGTAGGGATTCACTTGATAGTGAAAGCTTCCTTAACCAGGAGATTTAGTCACTTTCGGCAGAGATTCACTTGATAGTGAAAACTTCCTTAACCGAGAGGTTTAATCGTTTTCGACAGGGATTCACTTAATAGTGAAAACTTCCTGAACTGATATGTTAGTCACTTTCGGCAGGGATTCGCTTAATAGTGAAAACTTCCTTAACCAAGACTTAAAAAACCAAAACAAATAAATAGAGTAGAATGGTCTGAAACTTCGCGATGAAATGCTTCATTGATTTTGTGAATACATTAAGTAAAGTAATGTTTCAGATGACTTGCATTATATGTTTGCGGTATTTGCTTGCCATTTAATTCCTCAAGCTAATATGCTCCATCTTTTAAGTCCTCTGTAATTCTAAATGTCCCTTCCCAATTAGAAGCAAACTTCCCATGTCTTACATTTATTCAAGCTTTTGTTCTCACCCTCCATACCAAGTTGTTTTTGTTGAAACTTCTTAGTATCACCTTAGCATTATACCTTCTAGCCGCTCTTCTTTTGACTGTCTCCTCCCTTATTCTTGCCTTATCTCTCAACTCCTCGAGTAAGTCTAACTCGATTTTAAGACATTCTTCATTTATCTTCAAGTCTTGCAATTCTTGACATAATGTTGGTTCTCCAATCTCTATCGGTATCATCACATACATTTCATATGTTAAATTGAAAAGGGTTTCCCCAATAGTTGTTTGAGGTGTACATTTGTAAGCCCATAATGTTTCCGGTAAACTATCGGCCCATAAACCTTTTTCATTCCCCAAACGTTTCTTCAATTGAACCATAATCACTTTATTAGCCAACTCCACTTGGCCATTTGTTTGTGGATGTTCGACTGAACTAGTAAGATGTTTGATTCCCAACCTTTTGTAAAATTCTGCTAACTTTTTATCAATGAATTGCTTTCCATTATCTGTAATAATTGTATTCGGTATTCCAAAGTGTCAAACTATATTTTTCCAAACAAAGCTTCAACTTGTTGAGCAGTAATTTTTGTTAACGGTTCTGCTTCTATCCACTTAGTAAAGTAATCAACAACCACTATGAGAAAACTGTTTTGCCCTCGACTTGGCGGAAATGGCCCAACAATATCCATTCCCCATTTCGCAAACGGCCATGATGCATATATTTCCTGCAAGTCATGTGACGGAAGATGTTTAAGTCCTCCCAACTCCTAACATTTTTTACACTTCCGCACAAAATTCTTACTATCTTCTCGGATTGTCGATCCGTAATACCCAACTCTCAAAATTCTCGCTGCCATGGCTCTTGCACCTAAATGATATCCACACATGCCTTCATGAAGTTCCCTAAGAACATAATCTCCTTGATCTTTCGTCACAAATTTTAATAGAGGAGTTGAATATCCTCGTCTATATAAATCTTGGCCAATAAAAGTATACTTCGCCGCCTTCTTCGCCAAACTCATGTCCCCACCTCTCCTTTCTCTTACGCCATTATAAATTTGTTAACCAACACCATCCAATCTTCTTCTTCTTCCGTCACTACCAAACACTCATTAGCAGTTATAGTTGGGATATGTAACGTTTGTTGAATGATTGAGTTATGATGTGCTTGTTTTTTACAACTTTCCAGCTTTGACAATAAATCGAATTTTGTATTCTTCTCTCTCAGTATGTGCTCTATCTCTGCCATTTCAAACTCTTGCATAATACTTTTCACTTTATGATAATACTGAATTAACAAATGATCTTTCACTTGATATTCTCCTCTGATATGTCCCACCATTAACTTCGAATCAGTTTTACATAACAATTTCGTTGCTCACATGTCTCTTGCTAATAATAATCATGTTATCAATGCTTCATATTCAACTTGATTATTTGAAGTTTTGAATTTAAACATCAAAGCTTGCTCCACCCTAAATCTTCCCAGTCATTCTAACACTATTCCAGCTCCATTGCCTTTTTTATTTGAAGCTCCATCCAAATGTAAAACCCATACCTCTTCTTCCAACAACTTCGCCTCATCAACACTCCCCTTATTTCTACTCCTCAACATCATCTCAATCTTCAAACTTGTTAAATAACATTCTCGAGTAGTACATTGATCTACATACATTGTTGTAACCTCCTTCCGGCCAGCTAGAAATTTCATAGCTAAATTAGGTGTTGATATTATTGCTCCTAGTTTGTTTAAAGATGGTCTTTCCAGCAAAACATTATAAGAATTTTTGGCATATATCACTAGATACCGAATGCTAATGACTTGAGATAAACTTTTGGTCCCAAACCTCATCCTTAAATCAACATACCACTTCGTCGTCACCCTTTCTCCTGAAAATCCAATTACCTGCTCATAATGAGGTTGAATTTCATCTTCTGATAAGTTTAATTTTAAAAATGTATCTCAATACAAAATATCAACAGAGCTTCCTTGGTCTACTAACGTCTTCATAACCACAAAATCTTCTATCTCAATAGTAATCACAGTTGAGTCATCTTGATTGGGGTTAATATCTTTGAAATCTTTATCTGTGAATGTTATTGTCGACATACTTCTCTTATAAATTGAACTAGTAGTTCTTGATGATCTTACATGCCTCTTTCTTGATGATGAAGAAACTCCTCCTCTTGCAAAACCTTCGGAAATAGTATTGATCACTCCCCTTATCGCCTTACTGGACTTCTCCCCCTCCTTGGTCTAGGAATTCTTCCTTTATCCCTCCTTTCATCATATGATATCTTCTCATTTGTGGTTCATAACTTCTCTCCCTTCCTCCCTCTCGACTTTCCTCATTTCTTCAGTCCCAACCTCTACCCCCACTCTGTTCCACGCCTCAATCTCTTGATTCAAATCTTATCGCTTCATTTCTTTGTATATATTGCTTAAGATGTCCTACCTGAATCAATTCTTCGATCTTATCTCTTAACCCTGCACATTTTTCCGTGTTGTGGCCAAAATTCTTGTGATATCTGCAATGCTTGTTGTGATCAACATTACTAAGAGTAGGTATTTTTCTTGGTAAAGGAATTAACTAAATATGAAGGGTTTCTTCTAATATCTTTGCTCGCTTAGCATTTAGCGGAGAATATCGTGCAAATCATGGTCATATGTATGTCTCTTTCGGCTTCTTCCATCTTCCTCCTTCCTTTTCCCTCCTATCCACCCCTTCTTCCATACAAATCTGACTCTTGAAACTTCTTAATTCTTCTAATTGCATAAACTTCGCCGCTCTTTGTCTTAACTCATCAAGATCGATTGCAGGCCGCTTGCTTAGGCTATCAACAAATGGTCCTGGTCTCAATGTTGTAACCATATGGTGCATGGTTACCTTAGGACTTAAAGTTCGAATACTCAAAACCACTTTTCCGAATCTCTCCATAAACACCCTTAACGGTTCCTCCCTCTCCTGCCGAATATTTACTAATGCAATAGATGTGAGATGATGTGGCCTACTGGTAGCAAGTTGAGCTCCAAATTTCATCACCAATGTATCAAAATAGTCAATTGAATAAGGTGGTAATTTCGTGAACCAACTCAATGCAACTCCTTACAACGTTGTCGGAAATACGCTACATAGAGTAACATCATTTGAAGTGTACAAGCTGATCCGAGTAATGTACACCACAACTTGTTCGTCGGGATTAGTGCTTCCATCATACTTCTCCAGTGTTGGACTCTTCTCGTTATTAGTCAGCAATACTTCCATAATTCCTTCAGAAAAAGGGTGCTTTCTTATTGACGTCCCATAAACATCACGAGACACAAAACGAGTCTTCTTGTGCGATACTTCAAAGCTATTAACAGTTGTTAGATTTGGTCGTGTACTTGTCTCCACATACTCTCGCATTGAATTTAAAGGCGTAGTATTTTCCTCTTTAAGCTTTTGCTTCATGTACATGTTTTCGGCTCTTAATGCTTCCATCTCATCTACATTCTTCTTCTTCAACACCTCCAACTCCCTCTGCAACTTAACCAACATAGACATAGTTGAGTCCTCCTGTCCACTTTCTTCTTCCTCCATATGATTCTTCCCCCTTGTGACTACCATTTTCCTCAACACTTCACTCTCAGCTCCACGGTGGGCACCAAAATGTACTTGTACAAACTGTGGGAGAGAGTGCTCTTAGAATCCGTCCTCGCTTTACTCTTTTTGCTCCTCTGTCAAGTCCTTATCTCGATCAACTTCTTCTCTTGGTCAACTCCTTCTCTTAGTCACTCATACTTTTGGAATTAATTTACGATCTCTCGCTATGAGGTGCGGTACCTGCAGGAATTCTCCAATGCTTAAGTTAGAATTAAGCATTCTATTTATCTATACTACTGTTAATAGACTTATTGAGCATGTCACATCATTTTAATCCTTCTACTTACATCATTTTCATACGTATCTCTTATTAATACTGATACTTTTCCACATAATATTTTCACTAATACTTTTACTTGATTTTTACTTTTTTTTTTTCGACATCTCGACTTTTCGAACTTTCCGCATACAAACTTTCTGCATAACCGGTTCAATGCCTAATATTCAAATTAAGAATATCGACCTTAACTTCATCTTTTTAATTGTGTTTAATATCATCTTACAATTTATGTTAGACCAATAATCTTTGAAGAAATACATTTTTCCGAAATATCTTGATACTTCACATCCGACTTCATTTTACATTAACCTAATAATCAACAATATTATTATTTTAATAAACTTTTATGTTATTTAATTATAAATTTATCTTTCATTATCTTACCCTGTATACAATTTCATCATCCAAACTTGAGCAGCTTAATGTAGCTTGGTATCCTAACCCTTTTGCTGCCATCTTTAGTTAATCTTATCTACAATTATTTTATTATTTTGACTTACATTATTTAAGGTTATGTTTTGAAATCTTGACTTGAAATTATTTTATTGTCGTTCAATTGATACCTGTAAAAATGGTATTATTCATATTGGCAAGAAGGTAAGGTTAGTCAAAAAAATTCCTTAAGACATTGGAACTTAAAAAAAAAAAGACTAGCAACCTCAATCAAAAAATAGTTATCAATATCAATTAAAAAAGATCTTTACTTACAAAAATACAGTCTCACTTCATTGATGTCGATAATTTTTTTTATTAATATTAACTAAATTTTACTATAAAGAAAACATAATTAATGTTATCAATCAATAACTCTATATACGTTTTGATGGACATTCATTGAAAAAAGTCAACTAATGTAAATTGAAAATCATCTTAGTTTACACTAACAAAAAATATTGTATTTAATATTAATTAAAAACACATCACTGATATTGATAAATAAAACCTTAACTAACATAATATGAGAAATAATATTAATAGTTAAGAAATAATCTAATGTATATGGAAAAAAATAATTAAAAAATATTCATTATTAATGTCAAAATTAGTTGCTAAAATGATGTGGAGTGAGTGACACGCAATCTAAACCAAGTAAAAATGTTTCGGTAAAAGCCAAATTAATAATAAAATAAGAAAAAATACATAAACTCAATAAAAGAGAAAATATAAAGAATTTAAAACTACTATATTTTTAAGTTAAATTTTAAATTATGTAGTATCAAGTAATTAAATTACTAAAATTTAAACTTTTTTTTATCTAAATAAACATATTTTGTATAAAAAAATATTTTCAATTTTCTAATAAATAAGTTACATTCTAATTTATTTATTATGAAAGTTTCTGACAAATATTAATTACCTCCCTATATGATTAAAACATTATATTTAATAATTTGAATTATTTTCAATAAAAGAATTTCGTAATAGAATGTTTAAAATATTTTTCTTAACCTTCTTTATTTTTCAATTTATCGTTTTTTTATCTTAATTTCTAAATTAAATTTAAGCATTCTTTAAAAATAATGTCAATAGTTAAAAAATTCTACATCATAATATAATTTTTTTATTAAAAATCTAAAACATAATTTATATATTAAAATTATTTATTAAAAGTATTATATAACACAAGTGTTTAACAAATTATTAAGGGTATTATTATATAACACAAAGAGTTTAACAAATATTACAAGAAAATTACTCAACAAAAATTAAATAAATAAAAAATAACTAGTTACATTTAAATATTATTTTATAAAATAAAAATTATTAATATTTAAATAATTTTTATTATTAATAAAAATTTATAAACTATTTTTAAATTGATATCGAAATAACTAATTTATAACTTAAAGTAGTTAATAATTAAAACATTTATAATTATTAAATACTATTTTAAAAATTATTTATAATTTTTATTAATAATAAAAATTATTTATAATTTTTATTAATAATAAAAATTATTTCATAAGTAATATTTAACTTAATTAATATAATAATTAATTATTTTTTTATAAAATTAATTATTATTTAATAATTTTATAAATACACACTTCCAATTTTAAAAAATTTACCATATTAATTAATAAAAAATATTATTAATATGAATATTATAATTGATTAATTATAAAATAAGTTGTTGATATAAGTGTAAAACTATTTTATAAAAGGTTTAATAAAAATGTATACATATATATATATATATATATATTTATAAATAGTATTTGATAAATATAAATTTGAATATTTTAAATTTAAATTTTACATTAAAATTTTGTGAAATATTTTTTTTATTTATATATTTACTTTTATGATTAACAGAATTATATAGTTATTATTTTTACCTTTTTTTAACTTATCTATTTACTTTTTATTATATTTTTAACTTATTAATCACCGCATTCTTAAAGAGATAATAATCAAACCATAATTGTTTTAAACAAAAACAAAAAAAAATATTTTAAATATTTAATAAAATATATATTTTTTATTAAAATTCAATTCTAACCATCCAAAATTATAAAAAAAAATTTAAAGTTTAATTAAATCAAGCCGTATCATAATAATTTTAGTTTTTAAAAATAAATATTTACCTTACCATTAGAATATGGATATACACTTACATAGTAATTTTCTTTAGATATGAATGCAGCAGAGAGTACTTCTCAGTGAAAAATTATTAGGAGTTAAAGAATAGGTTTTTCTTTTTCTTTTTTGCTAACAGAGTGTGACCCAACAAGTGAAGGTGAGAAGAAGAGAAGAGAAGAGGAAAAATGAGCAGCGAATCAAGGCCGGTGCCGAGGAGAGAGAGTCCATGGGGAATCACCGGAGACAATCATCCTGAACCCAAAGCTCACCGTTGCAACGACCGTGTTGAGGATGTTATCCAGGTTTATCTTTTTCCCCTTTTCTCTTTTCAATTTTACCTTCCCTACTTTTCATCAATTTGTTCATGTAATTCAGGATCGCTGCTCACTTCACCTTCTTTTCTCTGCTTATCTTTTTTTTTTCTGTGTGTTTAATTGGAACAATCTTTCTGTTATTATTATTATCATCATCATTTCTAAGTCCCAAATCAAGGTGGTAAATTTTGTAGGCTTGCTTTGAGGGAAACCCATTCAAGACTGTTCCGGGACCTTTCAAGCTCTTCTGGCAGTGCATGCGTTCAAAACCTGGGTCAGATTATCATCTACCTTGCAATTATATCTACTCTCTTTGTTTTAAGATAATTTCATTTTATGAATTGAGCTATAGCTGTGGGTGGATATAATTTGGGAAGCACAAATGTGATAAGGGAAACGGAAGGTACTGAAAGACTTCTTTAAAGGGGTGTGTATAATCAAATAAGAAGTGAATGCCAATTTAAAAACTAGAGAGTGTGATCATTAGTTGAGAAGACTTTAGGAGAGATGAGTGCAATTTTCCTTATGATTCATCGTTTTATGTCGTTACTGTAATATTATCTTCTGAAATGTTATGCAAATTTAAAACATAAAAGTAAAAAATAAAAAACATATGTACTTGCGACTTGCCATTATTTCAAAACCTATCGTTGTTTGATGTTGAATATATATTACTTCAAGAGTAATTCTAATAAAGTTACCAACACCATCACTTTTCATATTCTCTTACTCTAACAGTTACAAAAGAGTTATTAGAGTCGTAAGATTAACTTGATCCCTTAGACATTCTTGCAAGTAATCTGATCCTCTGCATGTACGTGTATGAATTATTATATTATTAGCAACACCGGTACTTGAAACATGGGGAGGCTTTAGTAGCTGAGAGTATTACACCCCTGTATGGGGTGTATCTGTTCATGTAAGTAGATGGGAGATAGGGGAAAAAAAGAAAATGAAGAAAGAGAGAATTACATGTGATACGAATGAAAAGAAAGGGATAAGAAGAAAATGGGATGAAAAATAGGATGAAAGAGAAATCATGGCTCTGTAGTGAAGTTTAGTTTTATTTTCATTGAATACAATATGAAGAAAATCAACTACTGCTTGGGGTGACTCTATAGTGAAGTTTATTTTTATTTTCATGCCTTGTTATGGCTTTCCTTTCCCCATACAAGTTTCTCGATTACCTTGTTAAACGTGTGACATTTATTTTGTGGCTATTACAGTGAGGAACCAACAGAACCATATACTTACGTAGATTTTGATCTTCCAAAGAAAGAGGCGAATCCTGTGAAACCTGAAGAGTAGTGCCACTTTTACTTACAACTGCCTTAACACCTTTGGCACAAGATTGTCGTCCTGTAGTGGTTTCAAAATTACCCTCCTTGTGGATGTTTATTGGAAGGAAATATGTAACTAAGTTGTTTTTGTTTCTTACATTCAAACAGACGTCATATGCCTTGTTACTTCATTAGAAATCATGGCTGGTTGCATTTTTGAATAATTTGCATGATAAACTATTGGTTATTTGTTTGATGTTATAACAGCATTCATTAGTATTCTGCTGGATTGGTTTTAGTTTTTAATGTAACAGAATTTGTATTGCAACATAACAAGAGATGAAAGGAAAGAAGAAAGTGAGGATGAAGAAAAACATGTGAAAAGATTGACTGATATTCATTTATTCTAAATTCAAAACTGAGATAAACCAATGCATACACACTAAGAAACCAAAATAAGAATGAAAAGCTAACTAAGCAAGGAAGCCAGAAAACTATATATGTGTGTATGTATCTGTGAGAGAGAGGGGGAAATTTCAAGTCTTGCTCTACATAGTCTTCTTTCCTTTGGTATTATAATGATGAGGTAACGTGAAGTCATTTCTACTGATGTCTTGAGACTTTTGCGACCATACTAGTCATAAAAAAAATCTTTTAATATTACACCACCTGCACAGTTCAATTACAGCATCTGCTAAATCTATGTATACTTCCACCAGATGTTGGTTAAATAAGCTAGTTTCATTGTATAAACTATGATAGTAGATTTAGAAAACATAAATTGGGTTGCTATACTTTGATAGCATGCTGACAATGCAATGTTTCTTTGATTTGGTTCAACCAGACCCTCTAATCTCTTGGAAAAATTACTGGAACCATTTTGTGTTTATAATCCTTATATCAATTTTGATATGATTTCATTTAAATTTTCTAGATTAAAAATTATTTGAAATCTACTTACTGTTAAAGAATACTCTTGGTTGTCAAATGTTGTGATATTTGTATGAACCATGTTTATGAAACATTTTATTTTTCTTATTTTCTTGTCAATTTTAACCAATAGAAAGTGTATTCATAATCTTATTAACTGTTTTTCATTGATAAAATATGAAGAATGGTGTTGGTTTAATCAAAGAAGCTAACACAAAAGTTGGAGTTGCCAATTTGGTTGTTGTGGGAAAGGTTTATCTGGCAAGTGAATAATCTTTTCTTGATTCAACAAATAACAATATCTATTCATGACTGCCCACATGCATGTGACAGGAAATATGTTTACCATTAAAATGATTGAACATTTGATGGCCTTGTTGTACTGAATTGTTACCGACAATTTTGCATAGTCAACAATACTTTCTTTCTTAATTTATCCAAAAAAAAAAATACCTTTTTAATATTATCTAGATTAGTTCCTTTTAAAAAAATTGTAGGGTTTATTATCATCGTAGAAAATTTTGTTCTAAGAGGATTATCACGAACAATTAAGTTTTTTTTCCTGAATATTTTAATGTAGTTATTTTTTTAAGATTTCTTTTGTAAATTTAAAATGTATAATAGTAACACAATTTGTTTTAAGTTCAGTAATGAATTAAATTTTGAAGGACCTAGCGAGACTCTGAACTGATTCACCAAAACTTTTTTATAATTTTTTTATACATGAATCTGAAGTTTTGAAAAATAAAAATGAAGAGAGGTCAATTTATTTGGGAGAGTTGTTTAATAATTATAAAAATACACAATTTAAGACATTATATTTACACTAAACTATCATTTATTTCTTTTATTTTAAAACTTGTTAAATTAAAGAGTACTCGTTCTAAAGAATTTTTCTTTCCTCCTTTATTTTTTATTTATTTAAAAGATAAATTCATGGACATTAAAAAAATACACAAAACTTTAGATGATGAATACGAGTTTCCTCCACATATGAATTATGCATTTAGGGCATGGAGAGTATAAAAAATATCCATCCATTTGTTTTATTTAGTTGTCACAGGCTAGTTCTACGTTATTTTATAGTTTTATCATGTTTAAAAAAAATTTTTAAAAATGATTGTTTTTATATAAACCTATAACCAAAACCAATAAGTTTCTTAGTATTTGGGTTTTTAAAAAACAAACTCAGTTTTTAAGTATTTTGTGGTCAAGGAACATATGGAAAATTAAAATCCTTTTCAAATTGATCATAGTTCATTTATGATATATCATTTTACAATTTTTTTTCCTTAAATCATTTTACTATTTTAATGAAGATATTAAATAAAATAATAAATATACGTAACATCTTAAAAATATTTTAATATTGTTTATATTTAATAAATTAAAAATTTAGTTCAAAAAGTTTAGAAGAATTCTAGGCCATGTCAGTAATGGGATTGTTGAATATTGATGAAAAATATATTAAGTTCAATGTCTAAGCTTTATTGGTGCAATTTGTTAAATAATTTATGTAAATTAGTATATTTTTAAAATTACCAATATTGTTAGTAATGGAACTGTTGAATTTTGATGAAAAATATATTAAGTTGAATGTCTAAGGTTTATTGATGTAATTTATTAAATAATTTATGTAAATGGGTATATTTTTTTTTAAAATATCAATATATGTAAATTGTTCTTCCAAAGACAAATATTACAAGCACGATTTTGGAATCAAGATTAGTATCCTTATAGAAGATTAAATTTTATTCCTGACCTTCAAATGCACATAAAAGTTAAGTATGAAGACCAATTACTGATAGTATCCAAAACAAAATAGATGAATAATTTAAAATAAGTCAAAGACAGTATTTTTATTGTGAAACAAAAGTCAAAATAAAAAGAATTTTTTATATAGACATCGAAAATCTTATTTTGTAATATTGGCTTCCTCTTCATTTTATTTTATTAAAATAAATACTTGAATTTATTATTCTTTAAAATTTTCTCAAATTTCATTTAATTAGCGTAATTAATTTAATCAATTAACCAAATTATCTAATAATATAAATATGTTCTTACGAAATATGAGATATATAAGGCAATTTTCCATTAGTAAAAAAGTGTTAACAAAATATACCATTGGAGAGAATGATGTAAAATTGCTAACAATTCACGAAAAAAGTGAATGAACCATGTTTAATTGGTTCATTTTTGTTGGTCACTTTGACACCTTCCATTGAATAATACTACTCTTGAACTCTTCAATTTGATAAAATTCACTTTGTAAAAGGTCTACATAAGATTGTCACTTTAAGCAAATAAAATGGTATTTCCATTGAGGATGAACTCTGCATGAAAACCTCTTATTCATGAACAACTCTTAGTTGGAGACTTAAAACTGTTCTGTATGAAGGTAGATTTGTCTAAATCTAGTGTATTTTGGCCTGAAGAAGACCATGATTGTTTATTTTTTTCTCTTTATACTAGCAATCTCACAGGGCAAGTTCTCTATCCAAGAAGGTAGAAATTAAAATATTTCAATTCTGACAAAGTTGTGTCACTACTGTTATTATGGTATGGCCTAAACAAGAGAAGTAAAAGAAGAGGCTACAAAAATATACATGGATACTTAGGCAGATGAACTAGATTGGCCATCTAAGCTCAGACTGCGTCTCCTTTTCTTACTCTTCTGCTTAAGTATCTCTTTGATTTCTTTTTCTTTCTTATCCACAAAATAAATCAAGTTTCTGAAGCTATTAGTGGTTCCAAAAGGCCCTTTACCTTTAGGCCTGACTGGTGAAATTTCCTCATCATGTTGCTCATGTTCTGGGCTGAATTTTGTGTATTGACATAGCACTCTAGTGAAGAATGCAATCAAAGCAAGGAGACATGCAATGCCGCATATAAGAAAGAGGCCCCAGAAGCTACTCAGAGATAGTTTGTTTAAATCCACATTATTTTCTTGTGTAGAACAATCCTGTTTTAAGAGCCATTTGTCATGGATTTTTTGCAGGTCACCATTCTCTGAGAGTTGAAGAATGGCAGTTGACATGTCAACAGCAAGGGGAGAGTCCCTCTGGAATGCCTGTCATCAAATAAGAGAAGAATATCAGTGTTGTGTAAGGTATAAACACTAATAGAAACAACTTCAATAAGTACAAGAATTTATACATGGACTTAGCTCAAACCCTTTTAAAAAGTAAACAAAACTTAGATGCAGAACTTATTAATGTTGTTCTCCAATTAAAATCATGATAATTTCTGCTTTCATTGTTTTCTCAGAAAATAGTATCAACAATATTCTAACACAAAAAATGAGTTTTGTTGAAGAGCATCTAGGAATGTAAACACCTTAGACTTGCAAATAAAGATACTTACAAATCCCCAACCACTTTTAGTGAACTCCTGCCCAACGGTTCTGAACTTACAGTTTGTATTGGACATTAAGATTTCAATATAAGGAAGCTCATCAACAACAGCCACAACCCCTCCATCTTTTGGTCCACGCTCAAGGGCATCAATATATGCCTCCATATTCTTCAATGTAACTATCCTTGATGGTTGTACATTGAGTTCTTCTGTCAAATACTTCCGTGCAAATGACCCTTCTTGAATTCCAATTGGTTGATTACTTGAGATCAAGCTGTCAATTCCTTCAATCTGTGATGACAGTTGCTGCACTGTGAGGATGGATGTTAAGCTAGCTGTGTAGCTTGAATTGATAATTAGCACCACAAAAAGCCATATGATTAGAACCAATCTCCCAAGACCACTCACTGTGTTCTCTCCTGCACCAGGTCAAAACAGCAAAGTAAGTCAACAACCTTTACCACGTGTCACAAAATAAGGACTGTCACAAGCCAAAATTGAAGTTATGTCGTGAATGAGAATCTGTGGCCACGTACTGTGTGAGAAAAACATTGTTGAGAAACTAAACCTGCAAAAGAAGAACTTATCTCAGCAAATGTTAAACTAAGCCATGCATCTCCTAGTACTAGGCATGCTATGCGGGGGTTGGAAATTCAGAAAGAGACACATTTATTCCAAGACATTCTTACAAAACAAAAGAGAGGAAGATACATATTAAGAAGGAGACTTTATGTCTAACTCAACCTTATAAAATCTTTATAAGCCGACTTATAAAATGAGGTTAGAGGAAGATACGTATTAAGAAGGAGATTTATATTTAACTCAATCTCATAAAAGTTTTATAAACCGACTTATGGTTTGCACTCACTTATAGACTATGAAAGTCCTTATCTCTAGTCGATATAAAATCTTCAAAAAAAAAAATCATATATTAACCTCAGTTCTAACTTACAAATTACACTCCAGTGGTGGTGGCAGTATATTATGATAGATGGAGGTTGCAATGTCAAAGACAAACTGTGTCATATTCCAAAAGATTGAGCTAAAGGCCATCAAATTGAAATAATATACTAACCAAAAGACTGTCATGAGTTGTTTCTTTGGTCTACCACGGAACTCCGGATTGTGCCGGTGCTCAAGAATCCATACAACGGTTCCCACAAGGACAAAAAAGGCACCAGTAACACACCACATTTGAGCAGTGAAGGGCTTGAGAAAAGACCAAGGACTTGATTTGATCTCCTTGACAGGAACAACAACAACCAGGCCTGATTCTATGTAAGGTTGAGTAAAATCCAAAAACCTTGTCCTGTTGGGGACAATTGTAACATCACCAACAGCTGCATCATAGGTCTGAAGAAGTAAAAGGCCAAATTAAGATAGCTACTAGAATCTGAAGAGACCTCAACCAACCTTGGAAACACAAAAATGTATTCTACAATCTAGATACTACATGCAAAAACTATAGACAATCGAAAGCCATATTATAGCCGATTAGGCTGCAAAGTATGTTTAGAACCTTACATTTAGTTCAACTTGACTTGCAAGGTCATCGTAGCTAGGATTTCTGTTACCAGGTCCAAATAATATGTATTCTCGCGGGACAGGATAAGGCAACAAGTTTATGGCAGCTTCAAATACATCAATGCAATAGCCTCTTACTCCAGGGGGGTTCTTGTCTTTAGAAACAAACTCCAAGTAGCTTACTCGGTTAGGCACTGCAATTCTCAGTGGCTTTCCATTGTTGGGAAACACCCATCCTCTTGGTTTAACTGCAGTTTCTCCAGGCCATATAACATCGTATAGTTTCTGGCTGCTCGTTGAAGTGTTAGGTGGCTTCTTATACAGAATTTCTGGAGCCACAACCGAGAGACCTGAGTAATTAGACCAATAACCAATTCTGCGCATTCCAGATCCACCAATGTTCAAGATATCATATGCTGGATGAATTCTATTCCTTTCATTATCAAACTGAACTAGTCCAGTCAAACCAGTGTAGTTGGTTCTCAAAATTGTCTGCAGAAAAGTAGGGCCTTCATCAAAAACATGAAGTGATTCTAAATGCAGTGTGCTTCCATTTGTGTCGCTCAATTTAGGGTCAGGGGAGAAAGATACCACACCACCTTCTTTCAAAAAAGCATCAAGAGCACGGGCTACTAACCAAACGGTATCATATGCATACAATGCATAGGAATTGAAGCTTGGAGTCTCCTTGTTTATTAGTCTCTTCATCCTGGAGAAAAAATTCTTCTTTTCATTAGTATCAGGAGTGTGATGACGTAAAGCCAAAACCCCTTGTAGGAGATTCAATGTTTTAGGATCAACTGGCTCTATTGAATCAAGTGCTGAAGCAAGCGAATCTGTTGCAATCCATACATAGCCATCGTCCATCATTCCTAGCTTCTCAGCAATAGAAAAAATGCTCAAACAAGTTTCAGGATTAGCATGCAAAACAAAGACCCGTGACTCCATTAAGTTCACTCCATTTAACAAGTCACTGATGTCTTTCTTGAGGGCCCCAGGAGGAAATGCAGCCTTGTAAGAAATCTTGGCACGTTTTTTTGCCAGAGCATCTCCTAGTACTGAAATTCCATTTCTTCCATTATCATCATCTACATAAATGGCTATTATCTCCCTCCATCTGTAGTAATCTACCAAAGTTGCAATTGCATACATCTGATAATAGTCACTTTGGGTGCTGCGAACAAAATATGGGTACTGAAGGGAAGATAGAGAAGGGTCTGTTGCCCCAAATGAAACAAGAGGAACATGGAGTTCATTGGCCACATGAGAGATGACATGGGCTATTCCTGAGGACTGTGGACCAATTGCAGCAATCACTTCATCCTCCATCAACTGCAAAGCTGCATACATTATCAAGATAAATCAACGAAGCTTGTTCAATTCTTTTCCACACACTTGCAGAGAGGGGACTATAAGAAAGAATGTGCAACTACAGTCTTCAGAAATTCTTCTCTAAATTCTGTCCCATTATCTATGCAAATAGCATAATCATTTTTATACACTTTTCACAAACACGTACTAACGAAAAAATGTACCAGTACATAAGTTTATTTTAATTTGAGAGAAGTTTGATTCGTGTTATCTTCTTTCTTAGTATCATTTCTAAACACGATTTAGCAAGATTGATAAGAACCAAGTTAATGTGGAAGAAACTGAATGATAATCTTGAAATGAAAGATTCTTAAACATAACAAAAAAGTTACAAAATTGAACATGATCATACACAGAATGAAACATACCATGTGAAGGAGAGGTTCACGAGGACAGGATGTTTAATCCATATTGTCTGAATTCTAAGGGCATGTTTACTAACCCTCAATTTTTAAGAATATTTTTTTTAAGTAAAAAAGATTATCACATAAATTAATCTAAACATGCACCAAGCAATAAAAAGGTAATAGACAAAATCAAGAAGTTTAATTTGATAATAAATGTACTCCTAAAAGACAAGCCCTCAAATTGAACAAAGAAACAGCACCTTGGTAGCTTCATAAATTCAAGTTTTGGCAAGTACCTTCCATTGTTCCAGCAAACCCACTGCAATTTGTATCATGCAAAGCAGCTTCCAGTTTAATGCCAGGGAGAACGCTTGAATCAGCATTAACATCTTCGAAAGCAGCCACGAATGCAGGTTTAGATGATCTTCCAATTATAGAATTAAGACTGAACAGTGCTCCAACTCTCAAAACTCTTGGTTTCGAAGAAGTAGAAGAGTTTGTGATAGTAGTTCCTGTCCTTCCCACCACTCCCTGTGTCGGAATCCACAAGAACAAAACCAAGAGAAACAACACCCTTCCTAAAAACATTCTTCCCTGACTTGTGACCCACATCATCTCCATCTGTGAGAAAAAACCTGAAAGTTCTTCAGTTTAAAGCAGCATCAGAACTCAGCACCTGTCATGTGCCAACCATTTCATCAGCAGCACATGAGAAGGCAAGAATCACCATAGCTGGAAGTAGCCAAAGACCAGAATCTTTTGGTCTTAGAAAGTTAAAATCAAACCTTTCCTATTCCTGAAGAAAACAGAAACACCCCCAGAAGACTAGATTCAAGCATCCAACAGGAACAAGCCATATGGTACTATCAGCAACTTAGATTTTAAAATTCAGATATTCTTCACTTACCCAGATGCAAAAGAAAAATGTTGTTATCGTATCCAGTACTTTTATTTTATTAAATTTATAATAAAAAAATCAAGGTCATAAATTCTAAGGTGAAAGACTCCACTGAACCATATAAACAAGTAGATGTGTTGGTGAAAACAAGACCCACATGCCTTGTATATTGAGAATTTCAAGAAAGAAACAAAAAGATTATAATATAATATGATGCAAGAGAAACCACGAGAGAAAAGATAAGGAGATGAAAGTATCTAAGATTACCTCAACACCAAACTTAATGTGTGAAAGCTTCTCATGTTCCAACAGTTTTGAAGACTTGTTATAAATGATTGAGAGCATGTGATTGAAGACTGAAACTGCCCTCTTCACTAGCAAAAAGAAGGAAGCTATTGTGTTTCACGCTGTAAGCAAAGAATCACAGTTCCTTCAAGTCTAGACAATCAAATTTTGTCTTCTCTCGGAGTTAATTTCAACAAGTGTGTAACAAAATCTTTGTCTTCTCCTGTGACTGAGTTATTGGCATGATATTTTGGTGAATCACATTTTTTTATTGTGAAAAAGTGTCACGATAAGTTGAGTGTGGTAGTGACGGCATATCTAGAAATCAACTATATCAACACGTCTATTATACATATAAATATATATATATATACATATAAATATATATACATATAAATAAATAAATATATATACATATAAATAAATATATATATATATATATATATATATATATATATATATACTTCTGACATCTTTAGTAGCACATGTTTAAAGAGGGGTTCACACACTGTCGAGCGTGACCCAACACAAACACAGTCTCAGAATATGACAAAGGAAAATTATATGATAATAATAAATTTTGAATAAAGAAAATGTTATTTTGACAAGCATAATGAAAAGTTATATCAGTTAAAAACTGTGATGTGATAGATATAATTCTAAAATTACTCTAAATATTTCTCTTTCTAATTATTATAATATGTTGAAAAGCTCGAAATATCAATAGTCTTTGAGTAAGAATAAAGTACTATAATATTTTTTTTTAATTAAAAAATTGTAACTGTAAAAAATACGAATCTCTATCAACTTTCATTTTGTCGGAGTGATTTTTCACTATTTTTTATGTACAGCCAATGAGAACGTAAAAATTGATGAACTGAAAATTTATTATCCAACAGTGTAGAAAACTAGAAATTACTGTTTTTGGCATCATCAGCGAATGTGGACTCATCATTAATGTAAAGGTTGAAATTCTTTGGATCTCCAACTACTTCATTCAGTGCATTAATTTGTGATAATTTTATAAATACATATCATACTTTAAAAATACTAAAACAAAAAAAAAATATATAGTCATCAAGTGTTTGATACCTATATATCCTTTTTAGATATATAATCACTTTTAAAAGCTTAGACATGTAGTATATGGTAAAGAAAATATATTATGTGTTAAACATAAATATCTTACTCTAACCTTTAGAATGTGTTAGACTTTAATAAATTTTGGATTAACTTTCTTATAAAAAAATTGTTTAATTTTTTATTAAAGGAATTGATTCCTAAAGCTTTGTAGAACTAGTTGGGCACCGATCCCAATGGTTGTATAGATGTGTTAAAGTTAATGAATAATTAAGTTAATATTTAGTTAACTAATCTCCATCTTCAATTTTTTTTATCGAAATATTCTGCAGGAAGCTTTTAAAAGCAATAGTTTCTTTGAAAGTGATTATTGTAAAAAATGCAGTGATTACAGTTACTCCTGCTAATACGTTTCTAATCTAGGGCATCTTTTACTTTTTTTCATTTGCTATTTGGATTAGAAGATATTTATGTACAGTATATGACGAGGGCACGTTCCAATTCAATTATTGGTGTCTTTATATTTTGAATAGTTGTGTTGTACACAGTACTCTTCTTAATTAAAATAAGATTATTTATAAAGGATACACTGTAGCATATTGATTTCTTAAAAGAGAAAAAAATTGGTTGAATAACTAACAAACACAGGTCCAGCTTTCAGCAACCCAACAAAGATATATAATTAATTAGAGAAACTAATTTTCCAATCTATAATTTGTATTTGTTGAATGAAGTAAGTGCTTTGCAAGTATGTTCATGATGTGACCTTCATGATGTGACCTTAAAGGATTGAAATATGGCAGAAGTTCTTTTTGACTATTAAGAGGTAATGGTAATGATATAGAAAATTATACTTTTTATATAATCATATTACACCCTCAATATTATTATTTTAATATTTTTTTATGTTATTTAATTATTAATTTATTTTTTATTTATATTTAAATCATCACATCAGAAATTTGTATACAACTCTATGATATATTATTATTTTAATATTTTTCCATGTCATTTAATTATAAATTTATTTTTTATTATATATATTTATATCTAAATCATATATATAACTCTCCTAATTTTTTCAATGTATCATTTTTTTAAGAGGTAATCACATCTGTTTATATATAATGAGATGTCATTAGTAGAGTCATGAGGTAAAAAAAATTTACAGTAGTATAAGGTAATATGCAATAAGTGGTGGAGACATCATCATATGGAAAGGGGGAAAAGATAAAAAAGTGTCTTGTCAACAAAAGGTAGTAATAAAAGATTGAAGTTTGGTGGGGACTCAAGCAGTTGTCAACTTTGCAAGATAAGTGCATAATTTGCACAGCTTTAGCTGTTGCCCCAAGATTGCCACACACTCATGCTTGATGCCAAGTTTGACTGTTTGGAAGTCCTTGAATATATGCATTTTTCATTAAAATGTGTGAAAATTGATTTTTTAAAGTAAACAGACAATTAATATATGCTCTTGAGGTCTTTTTGGCTAGGGAGATGGACTTCAATTTTTAGATCACTAACCAGTGTTTTAAGTTTTGAACAGTTTGTGCCTTGGAAAACTTTTTGTAAGAAACTGTGAAGGATCAAATCATTAGTTTGATTCATCGAATTACTAACAAGTAATGGAATAGCAGCAGCCAAAACTTAGTCGTGGAGAAGCAAGTAAAATAGTAACTCGGGCGTATAGATCATTAGCACTCAAATTGCACAACATACTGCAATGGATATGAGTAAACCATCTTATGCAGCAGCACTTCTATTTGACTACAGAGATTGTGTGATAGAATAAAAACCTAGTACTACAAATAATATACAGGACCGTCATTATTTGTAACTATACAAAGACTATATTTCCATCAGGCATCTTATAAACATCTTAAGCAAACAACCTGAAGGACAGTAGATTATTGAAACCTACAAATTTGAGGCCTTTTGCAAGACAACTACAATGATCTCAGTTGGGGTTGTGATGATTGTCAGATGGAGTGAACATTTTCTTTATGGCCTCTTCCTTCTCATCAATGAAGTTAAAGAAGTTAACAACAACCTGGGAACAATGACTGCCTGATGGTTGTTCTGGGGACGAAGAAGCAATATCCTTTTGCTTTTGTTTGAAGCGGGCGTATTGCCGAATCATTAGCAGCAGAAACAGAAAAAGTGCAGCAAGAGAGACAACACCACATGAGAGATACAGGCCCCAAAAGCTAACCAAGTGAAGCTGGTCAGGCTTGGAGTTGCTTGTCCTTTCTTCAGGACAGCCCATTTTACAGAACCACTTCTCATGTATCATATGAAGATCCCCATTCTCAGAAAGTTTCAAAATTGCTGTAGACATGTCAAAGGCAAAAGGAGATTCTCTTTGAAAAGCCTGATGTATTGTTACAAAAATGTCAGTAAATGCGAAATATACTATAGAAGATAACTAAAATAACAGAATGTTAATGATGTCCACTTCTCCAAACCATGTGACCAAAAATCCAATTACGGACTGCTGTATAAGCACTTCTCAATGAACCATTACATGCCATATCCAGCAATCCATTGAATCATAAAAATACCACAAAGATATAAGCCTTTGTTTCAAAATGTAGTTCTAAGAATTTAGAAAATCATATATTGGACAAAACTTTTCTTATTAGATGTTTTCCCATTAAAAACATACTCCTATTTAAGTCTGGTTTAAAGATAGAAGTTGTTACTACAATCTATATTATCACTATCCCGAGGAAATCCGTAGCATTTAATTTTTATCATATATACTATATTGGCCATTTTGATATTCTAGTTAGATGGCCACTTACAAATCCCCAACTGCTTTTTGCGAATGGCTGTCCGATGATACCAAAATCAGTTTCTTTTGACAGAAATAACTCAACATACGGAAGCTCATCGACGATAGCTGCCACCCCTCCACCAGACGGTCCCTTCTGCAGTGCTAAAGCATATTCCTCGGGGGAGCCTAGTGGAATAAGCCTTGATTTTGATACATAAAGATTATCTGCCAGATAGCTGTAAGCAAATGACCCTACTTGGTATCCGATCGGCCAGTTACTTCCAATCAAGCTCTCAATTCCTGTGATGGGCGATGAAAGCTGCTCCACTGTAAGAATTGAAGTCAAGCTAGCTGTATAGCTAGCCGTGATCACCATCAATAGAAAAAGCCAGACTATCATCACCATTTTAGAAAGGGAGCTTATGGTATCTTCCTCTGATTTCGTGACAAAGTGAAAGATTATCAGAAAGCATAATAAAGATGCCACAGATATCATTCTTCACAATATAATAATGAATGCCAGAGAAAAAATTCATAACCAGTCCGGTTTTTCTTTGTTGATTTTACATTTAAACAATACAATATACTGCAAATAGATGCAAAACTGACTACGGATATGATATACTCAATTTAACATGTTTATGTGTGCATACCATACGTAAAAGATACCAATGGTCTAGCACTGTTGAATGGCAGTACTGTTAAATAAATTTTCTATGCAGATGTTACAAATATTTACTTAGTGCAAGACTGATATTGACTGATAAAATAAACATTATAAAAAGGCACACAAAATTAAGACTAACAACAAACTAGCAATTATCTAAATCTTATATACATACATACATCTATATACATATACATATATAAAGAGAGATAGAGAGAGAGTTTACTATTAAAACTAGCAAACAGAGAGGAAATGGATATTAGCGGACATATTATTTGGTTGGACACATTGAACCCATGGATTAATTATATGATGACCTATAGAAAGAAAAAGAAAACAAAGGAACTACTAGACTTTGGAGCAAGATGTTTTCTTACGATTTTTCTTAAACAGGGTTGAGAGGCTGAACCTGAAAAACAACAAAATCACAACATGGAGTTAGAATCTAAAACAAAGGATCAAAAGTGGGGCACCTATTGCTGCATCAAATTCAATAAACTAACTGTAAAAGGTAATCATATGACGCTAGAAAGGCTTACATTAACATTGTTACAATTTGCTTCTTAGGAGGACCACGGAAGTCATTGTTGACTCGGTGCTCAAGAATCCATATAACAATTCCAATCACCAAAAATGAGGCAGCAGTAGCACACCACATATCTGCTGTAAATGGTTTGAGGAAGACCCAAGCATTTGATCCTGCTTTGTTGATAGGAGCCACTATGACAAGGCTAGATGATGCAAAAGGCTGAGAAAAATCAACAATCCTTGTACGGTTTGTCACAATTGCAATGTCTCCTACAACAGCATCATATACCTAAACAATGTTCAAGGATTACATGGTTAAAAAAATCAATATTTAAATAAGTAATAAATGTAAAGCAACCACTGAAAGTAAGCTCCAAGGAATTGTCTTATAATGGATAAATCAAGACAACACTGAACAGAAACCAACGCTGATTACAATTTTTTCAATTTATGTTCCCTTGAAGAAGAAGGTAAAAATTTGTACAAACTTTGGAGCAAGAAAAAACATAATACTATTTCATCCATCAGAACTTTTACTTATAGCATAGCTGCTTTTTTGGTAAAAACACTGTATGTCAACTCAGAAAAACAATTGTAACCAGTTAAGTAGATACATATGAATTAACCAATGTTGAGAATGTTTTATTTTTTCAACATGGGTATCACTTACATTATCAGCAACCCTTTTCACAAGTTCATCATAATTGGGATTTGCTTTACCATTCCCGAAAGGCTTGAATACAAAGGGAACTTCATATGGGATAAAATCTAGGGCTTTCTTGAACACATCGATGCAATACCCCTGAATTTCATGACTATTTGGCACTTCAGTTACAAATTCAACAAAACTTGCTCTTTTTGGCACTCCAATTCTCAGTGGCTTGGTATTATCAGCAATCACCCAGCCACGTGGTCGATCTGTCTTTCCACCTGGCCAAGTAATGTTGTCAAGCTTCTGATCTTTGGAAAACCTGCTGTGTTCCTTTTTTTTAAGAGTCGCAGGGGGTACAACTGAAAATCCAGTATAATTAGACCAAAAACCAACCCTAGTAATTCCCAACTGATTGACATTGATAATATCATAACCACCACTTACAATATTTCTATCAGAATTAAACATAACTTGACCACTCACACCAGTAAAATTTGATTGTAATAATATCTTGACCAGATCAGATCCACCAGTGAAGATTTTGAGTTTGTCAAGCTGGACGCCAATTCCTTCTGTATGAGATAGCTTATACTTATCATGAAACATGAAGGTAAAATTATTTACTTTGATGAACTTATCAATTGAAAGTGCAATTGCCCAAACCGTGTCATAAGCAGAAAATCCATAGGAGTTCAAACTAGCATTTGTCAATCCATCTCTTTGCCTTTTTGTCCACCGAGAAACGAAAGCTCTCTTTTTCCTGGAATCCAAAATGTGTTGACGAAGACCAACAACCCCTTGGAGAACACTGAAAGAGGTCTGATTCACTGGGGATAATGAACCTATCGTAGCTGAGAGCCAATCCGTGACAAGCCAGACATAATCCTTGGCTATCATTTGAAGTTTATGGGCAACAGAAAAAATTCTCAATCTCGGATCAGGGTTGACATGAACAACATAAACACGAGGACCAAACAATTTGGATTGATTGAGTAAGTTGGTGATTTCATCCAGATCAAACTTAATACTCAAAGGCAGTTTATAAGAAATTTTTAATCTCCTCTTTTCAAGTTCATCACTTAAAGCAGATATTCCATTTCTACCATAATCATCATCTAAGAATACAACAATGACCTCTTTCCATCCATTAAAGTCAATTAGATCAGCCATTGCGGTCATTTGTGCCAAGTCGCTTTGCGTTGATCGAATAAAGAAAGGAAACTGGAGGGAGGACAGGGTTGGATCAGTGGCAGCATAGGAAACAAGAGGAACTTGGAGAGCATCAGCAATTTGAGAAACTGTGTGAGCTACGGCAGATGACTGGGGACCAATTATGGCTGCAACCCCTTTCTCAAGTAACTGAAAAGCTGAATAAACAGAATAGACAATTAAGAAATGTAAATTACAGATACCCCAAGTTAAAATTTGGAAATTTTACATCAATGTTTATGCATAGCCTTGACCAAGCCCTGCAGCAGACCAATCCTAAGAATGCACCAAGTAAGTCTTAACTAAGCACAATACTCAAGCCTAGTTCCTCACCATAGACTAGCTCACAGCACGGGCCAACCACTGCAACTAGTTTATCCTACTACACAATTATTATAGGCCAAGATCCAAGAGATTCTATTCTAGTGCTCCCGCACATCACATGTGACTAAGGTGCAAGATAAGCATCACTATCCTTCACGTGAGAAAGGCACCATACGCGCCAACGCTTGAAAAAGGTGGGAACAGTTAGAGGACATACTCCATAGATATGTGCAATCCTCTCCTTATCACACCAGGCTAGCCAGTACGTGATCTTGCTGGGATTTCATGAGTTTTTAACCAACTTTAAGACTCCTCTCAGTGAATGTGTTCTCTAGCGTGAACAGTTTATAAAGTTAGGTTCCAGTTAATAATAAAAGCAGTCAGCAAAACGAGGAAACAACATAAACTGTAACCTTGGAATATGATAAGCTGTCGCTAAAAACCTAAACATGGTGTAATCATCAGAAAAAGATGCTACATCATAGTATCAAAAAGGCATATTACCAAGCATGATTAATATTCATAAAAAAACAAAAAAAAAAGTTTATGCTGGCAGAGAATTTAAGATGTAAGAAGTCAAATTTAAGACGTGAGAAGTCAACAACATAATAACTAACAGATTCAAGCTTAAACCTAGAAACAGCTAAAGGGGGAATCTACTCCAGTAACAGCAGCAGCAACAACAACAACAAAATTGATGAGGTTCAGGGTTGGCACCTCCAATTGATCCCAGAAAAGCATTGCACATGGCATCCTTCATTATCAAGTTGAGTTTGGTTCCCTTGAGAACTGTGGGGTCCCCATTGACATCAGAAACGGCCATTTCCATAGCTTCCTTCGCAACTCTACCTATGACCGAATTGAAAGCAAAAACCGCACCAATGTTCACACTGGCAGGCCTTGTGCTGTGAGCAACACCACATATCCAAATCCATGTCACAAGGTGCAAAACCATGAATTTCTTCATGCTTGACCCAGAATTTCAAGTGACCACAAATTTCTTCACCGTAAAGACCCGAACTTGCCGACACCCAGCATCCAAAACAGCAAAAACATAGTTGAAATTGAAGAAAGATTACACTTTGATCGGTGCCCAGATGAGTTTAGTTGAAAAAGCAGAAGTGCAACGATTCCCTGTAGCCAAAAGGTTGTTGGGGTGAAATTATAAGCATTCAATTCAACCCATTCACTGGTATATAAAAAGGTGTTATTATTCCACTTTTCAAAGAGATTGGAAAATGATGGTTGGAGAGAGAGAGATACATACCACATATATCATTACTAAAGAAGAAGATTAATACAGTTTAAACATTAAATATTCAGAAATTAACGACTAATTATTTTTAACTAATTACAGAAATTAACGACTAATAATCTTTTCCAATATTCGCAGAAGATAAAATAGCTTATCTTATTAATTTATAATATTTGTTGACCAACTTTTTTTAAAAAAAAGAAACATTTTAATAAAAGTAGTTTACGCAATAGTTAATTTGGTGAGAATCTAACAAAAGAAAGAATAAACAGTTTGTCAAAAGGTTTCTGTATAAAGAAATAAATGTAGTGCTTTTCAAATTTTATTAAAATAAAATATGAATAGTACTCGTAGATAATAAAATATGTTTTAAATAACGTGTTCGAAATTGCTATATTCCTAGCATTTTTTAAAATTTTACAACAAAATATAAAAAATATGAAGAAAAGAAAGAAAAAGTATAAAAGAATAATACACAGGAGAGAAGTAAAAAAAATACAGATTATTATAAAAAAATTGTTGAATTTATAATATTTTTTATGAGAATAATGGTAGTTGATAATGGTAAGTGAGATTATTTCACATAAAAAAAAAATGGTAAGTGGGATGAACTATGTGTGAAAATGGGACACCTGTGAAGGATGTTTGAACACAGGATGGTTGGTAGAAAACATGACTCCGACAATGATGTCAATTTTTCTTCTTCTTTATTATGCAAAATATATAAGTTGTCTTTTACATTTAATATAAGAAACGTGATTGAAAAAGACTTTAACATGAATATAAGTTGTCTTTGTTCTTGTCTTTTGAAAGAAAAAGTTGGACTAAAAATTATACATTTTCTTAAAATATATCAATCAATTTTTATAAAAAAAATTAACTGATAGATATTGTACATTAATAATATAATTAAAAAAAAAAACATAATTTCAAAACCTAAACCCAAAAGTTATAGTCGATGAACAACACTCTACGTAACTTGTCATAAGATGAGTGGTAAAGGAATAAAATACTTAAATTTACCCATTTTTGTGTAGAATCAATTCTTAAATGATCATAATAATGATAAATTTATCGTATTATAAATTTAAGATAATTTAAAAGAATATGTTCACTTTACACTTACTTATTTATAAAAAAATAAATATTTTAGTAATCTACCTTCTATTGTTTTAGAAAACTAAACAATTTTTAAATGTGTGGAAGTATATTAATTTTCTCAACTTTTTAAATTTATTAAAAAATTACTGATTTTTTTAATGTAGACTTACCGCAAAATTGTAGTGTAAAAATAATTGGGTGAATGGTATTTTTATCATGTGAAATTGATTGTCACAACATAATAAATTAAAAGTAAAGAATTTTGGCATCTCTAATTTTGTAAAGAAGTTATAAAATTTCCATAAATCCATTTTTACAACAACTTTGGTGAATTTGGCTCTTAGGTAAGTTAATTATCACCTACACCTTTTCATTTTTATCATTGGAGTCCAACAAGAAAATCTTCATCAACCCAATGAAAAGATGAATTCATGTTTATGCCCAATTAATTATGATCTCTCATTAATACATAGGCACACAATTTTTTCATCAACGATCTAAAAATATTAAAGACACTAAGGGTGTGTTTGTTTCCATGAGAAAAGAGGGAAGGGGTATTTTTTGTGTTTGTTTCAAGATTTTTTAGGATGAGGAAGTGGATGGGAGAGAGGGTGAATGATTTTTTTCATTCTTCACAAAATAAAGAGATTTGTGGAGATTAATGTAGAATTATTGTATTTTACCAAAATATCCTTATGCATATATTTTATTACAATATACAAAATTAAATATTATATAAATTTATTTATTACTTATAATTTCAAAAATATTTAATTAAATTATTAATAACAACATATAATTATAAATAATAAAAATAATAAAATAAAATTATAATATCAACAATATATATAGTTATATAAAATGACAAATAAATATAATAATAAATATTATTTTCATAAATTTTTAATGTATTTAATAAATTTATTTCAATTTAACACAAAATATTTTTTATTATATTTTTTAATTTTTTATGAAAAAATATAAATAATTATGAATATTGTATATTAAAAAATTCAAACTTATAAAATAAATCATAATTCATTATTTAAATATTTTTTAATAACCAGGATAAATTTGTAAACTTACAACAAATCATCCTTATAAATCTACTCTATCATCTCTCAATCCAAACAACTTCACATGTCCTCACACATTCTCTATAATCCTCACAAATCAAAAGTTCTTGCAAAAGGACAAACCTCAAGTGAGTGTACGAAGCTCAATCTAAAAAACTAGAACAAAATTGTTCTGCAAGCATATATATAGAACAAAAACAGGTTAATTCACTATGCAGTTCCTTTGTCATTGGAATGTCAGATCTGCTTTATCTTTTTGAGCTCCTTCACTCCACTTATCAAATCTTCACAATATGTGCTCACTGTTTTCTGTTCCCAGCAGGTTCTACTGCATAACTGTTCCCAGCAGGTTCTACTGCATAACTGAGCCACCTCTGCACTTTCAGCATCTCTTTGCATCTTCCAGTAATCTTCAATTTTGAACCTGTGGCAACTCCTTTTTTACATCCTGCAACCAGTGAGAGAGTTGTATTCCATTTCAGACATGCAAATCATAGTCTCAGAACTCTTATAGTTATATACTATTCTTATTATTTTAATGTGTTAGGTTTACAAATAAATATATATAATAAATAAGAAATTTTATAAAATGATATAAAAAAGTATTAAAATAATAATATTAAAAGTGTAATGTGATTGTAAAAAAAATTAAATTGTGAATATATCATTATTATTTTTTTAATTCTAGGGAGACATGATGTACTACTATAAAATAACACATCTCATATGAAAAAAATATTAGATTGTGCAAAATTATTACATTCTTACTAATAATTGATTATTTAGAAATTTTTGAATGTGTCATGTAAGCAGTGGATACCAAGTGACTTTGGACTTAGCTTTTTCCTCTCTGTTAGGATAGTAGGTAAGAACTAAAACTATTTTTTAATAACTACCGTGGGAGATCTCAGTTTAACGATTAGTTTAATTTCAAGTATATACATACAAATTTTACCTAATAAATTAGTTTTGCAAAAATACATTAAGCTTAAATTTATTTTTTATTATTATATTAGAGTCTGTTTTAAAGAAATTTATTAAATTTATCATATCATAATCAATCATTAAGATTTATTAAATTACTCACGAATATTTAATTTTATGCACAAAATATTCATATTCATATCCGTAAAAAGTTTTGTTAAAGTTTAAAAAATTTCATGAAGCTTAACAAAGTTATTCTTACTTACTTTTTCTGTTTCTTTCTAAATTTATAATTTTAATGACACAACAATAAAAAAAATATAAATAATATATTTTCTGCTTTTTGTTATTGTGAAATATTATAAGAAATGTGATTTAATGGTTTTTTTTTTTTTTGCAAAAATCAAACTATCATCTAATTATTTTATATAAAATCTCTTTTCAAAAACCTTAATTATTGCTGTTGGCATAGGTTTGTGATTGATGCAGTATTGTGTGTTTTGGTTGCTTTTATCTGGTGAAAAAAGTGTGCAAACTAGTCTCATATTATAAAGATTTTATGCTTTTGTAGAGTGGTAGTCACTATGACAAGCTACTTTATTTTTTATAAAGATTACTTTATTTTTTATAAAGATTACTTTATTTTTTATAAAGATTGAAACAAACTCCCTTTTAAGTGTTCCTCTTAATTTATTTACTTATCCTTTACTGAGTAAAAAGAAATTGTTTGAAAAAAAAATTTTACCAACAAAACAAATAAATTCACGAAACAAAGATTATTTTCATACCACTTAATCTCTATAAGTGTGGTCTTTGAATTGTCTTTTACCGCAAATCTCTTTAGGCTGAAATGAGTAATTTTAGGTTTTGAGAGTAAAAGACGAGGACATGGAGTGGGAAGATATTTCATAAAGAATTATAGTAAAGGACGAACTTCTAGGGTCCAATAAACTTGTAGGGGAAGGTTTATATATTCAAAAATATTATTTTGACAACATGCTTCACCCTACCTTTAATAAATATTAATATTTTAATTATTTATAAATTTTTTATTTTAAAAATTATTTTTATATTTTGTATTTTATTTATATTTTTATTAAAGAGATTTTTTCTTTTTTAAATTTTTTTTATTTCAAATATTAATATTTTGTTGTGTGAAAATATTCTAATTAGAAGGAAATTTAGGGAGCTTGAAGAAAATTGTTTTCTTTATAAATTCCTGTTTGGAGACAAACATTGCCTTTGAGAAATATTTTAAAATGGCAAAACAAACCCTGATGAATCATTGCCATAATACAGTCAAACTTAAGTAACTTAGGGGCAAAAATGGATAGCTGTTCAAATATAATTGTTACATGTCACAACACACATAAAATTAACTGCGAATTATAATAATAATAATGATAATAAGGTGTGTGGCCCCTACAAAAACAAGACATCCTTCAGTTTAGTACTGGCTCCTTCTTGTCCTCCCATATGCTCAACCTCTTGGCTGCTTCCTCTACCTACAATACACAAAATTGACTGTGACATCAAATTCCCCATTTCCTGTATTTTTTTAAGAAAACCAGATGCTCTTTTTTTACCTCCTTATTCCAGTCCGTTCTAAATGTCACCCAAATTAGGATAACAGTTTGCATGGCGGTGCCACCTAACATTCCCAGCCATATTCCCTGCCAAATCAAAAAAAAAAGTTATATGTTTCTACTGAAATGTAGACCACTTTTTAGAAGAAAAACAAAACTAATTAAAATGCACATGCATATAAAATAAATAAAGAAAGAAAGAAAAAATAACACACATGTACGGAAAGTGTAAATGCATCTCTTATATATCTGTAATCCAATATCACAAAATTTGATCAGTTTTACAACAATTATAATAAAAATCTTATTAAAAAATTAATTATTAGATAGTTGACTCACACCATTTATATTAAACTCGTAATTAAAATTCAATTTTTTTATCCTTAACATGAGTTTTATCTATTAACAAATTGATAAGTCATTTTCCATTGACCATGCATACATAACCATACATACATAACAGTATATTGGGTTATAGGTCATGTGTACTTAGTTTTTCATTTGGTATTAGAATTAGTGTATCTAAAGTTAAGAATGTTTGTTGAAAATACATCAGTCTACGATCGAATAAGAACATCTAATATCTTAAGAATATTATCGTAAAATCTAAAAAAAAAAGGTTTAGCTAATTAAACAATTAAAGTCAATTAGTTTTAAGAGATAACTATAATTCTTTATAATAAAATATCAAACTCCTGGACATTAAAAAAGAATGAAGATTTAGATAGGTCTTTCTCTCTGGTTTTCACACATTTCCATTAAATATATTTGTTATAAGTTAGAGTAGCACAGTTATCTATTTTTATTGTAACATTCCCTTTCAATCTAATTCCTATTTGACATGTTGAAGGAACGAGTTTATTACCACCTAAAGCAAAGAATTGTTTGTAAAATAGACATGTTTAAATATTTAACATTGTTTCCTATTTATAACACTGATATCTACATAATAAAACGTATGGTGGATGCTCAGAAATAGCTAAAAGTATATATAAATTTTCAAATGGAAAGGCCACAAGTACGTACCTTGGCACCGAAGTCAAAATAAAAGCCTAGAAGCGAACCCAGTGGTAAGCCAACTCCATAATAACAACCTACGTTTACATAAGCTACGAAAGCTTGCCAACCACATCCAACAGCCACCCCTTCATTCATACACGAGATAGGTTAAATTGCATGCAACAGTAAACCAAGAAGATTGTGCAGAAGAGTTACGAAGAAAATCTTGAGAATTTTTAACAATGATGATGTTCAAAGATAAACTAACAATCAAACATGTTAGGCCTCAGTAAACTGGTTGGTGAGAAATGAATAATTGAGTATTCACAATCATACCTGGCTCAGTTTTTTACTAAGGATTATTCATCAATTTGTTTGAACTTGAAAAACACAACGAATAATTCAATTTACAGGCATAAATATGATTATGAAGTAATTAATATTAATTACCGGATAAGACGGGCTGAATGCCATTGAGGACAATAGAAAGAGCAAGCAGTGGGCAAAGATCTGAAACTGCAGTAGCAACCACTTCACCCTCTGTGAAGGCATAGCTAATGACATCCCTAAATACAAGAACCGCCACTGCTGCAATAACTGATATCATGAAAGAAACCGCTGTCACCACCACCACCGAAAAGGACGCTGATTTTGGATTTCCTGCTCCGAGTTCGTTGCCCACCCTCACACTGCATTCATTATTAAATATGAACTCAGCGTTTTTATAACTTTCTACACTTGAAAAAGCGCCAAAAACAAAGATGGTTCCTGCTAGGTTTGATTTAATTTATCTATATGAAACTACATTATAGAAATTTTGTAAGACGTAAAAAGACAGAGAAATCTAACCTTGCGGCGGCGTTGAATCCAACAGAGATCATGAACACCCATCCAGAAATTGTGGTACTGCAATAACAAATAGCTGTTAGTGGATCACTATCCAATTTAGCAATTAGGAACACAAAAACTTACAATTGACACTCTATTATAATAATATTTTTAATTGAAAAATAAATTAAATATAATTAAAATATTAAATTTTTTGTATGTGAAGTGAATGTTTGCAACTATGTATGGTGTTAACTTTTTTTTTCTAACGTAATTAAATATAATTAAAATATTAATTTTTTGGTATGTGAGGTGAATGTTTGTAACTATGGATGGTGTTAACCTATTTTTTCTAACGTATTGTGTCTTGATATATTAACACCTAAATTATAAAAATATATATTTCACACTTTAATAAATTCATATTTTATTTATTTTTATTTTATTTTTTAATTTAAAATTATTATTATAAACAGTGATAAATGTATGTTATTTACTGTTTACACAGTATTAACAAAACTTTTCTCAAACATTATAAACAAACCAAATCCATTACTTTAACTTTTATGAACTACGTATGTCTAAATAAATTCTTAAAATGCGTTATATATAACATTAGATTATAAAAAATATTTTACTCCTTTTAATTATTTTCAAAATATTCTTAATTATATTGATTGTCGTTTTTAGTTTAAAAACAATAGTAAGAGAATGCATTAATATTGTAGGCTTTTTATAGTCTTCTTATTATGAGAAAATAAAATGAGAGTTTTGTTCTTTACTTTTTATAAATAAAATGACCATAAAGTTGAGATATTGATGCTTGTTATTAGATTTGTAAATATCAAAAACTAATTTTAAATTTAAAGAAGAAAAATTAATTTAGTCATTAAAAAAATACAAATATGAGCATATACTGAAAGCGCAACTGTCTGGCTTGAGGGAACATAAGTGACTTCATTTCCATTTCAAGGTTGATTGAATTGAGTTCTTAATTTACATTTTGGGGATCTTAATGAACCATATTAGTTTTTTAATACAGCACAGTTACTTCAACTTGAATGTAAGTTTTTTAAAACATTTTATTTTATAAATATATTTTTTAAATTTTTTGGAAAAAAGTCTTCATTTAAAGAGAAAATTTAATTTTTTATTATTTTCTGATCTAAGTTTTTATTTAAAATTCATAGTTTTAAATGAAAAGGTTACCAGATAGAAAGGGAATCAAGGGCCAATTCAGGGTGAGGAAGCAGGCCAGCGAGCAGCACGACAATTTGAAAATACCACGTCTCCAAACACAGCATAACTGCGGAAGCTGCAGAGAGCTTGAAGAACGCCGATAACCCAGAAAATGCCTGCCACGTGAACCCCTGCCACGTCGTCTTGCACCTCGGGCTATACACGATGTACACGTACTGAGCAATCACGATGATCCACCACGACAGGCTCAGCACCAGCGACGCACCCAACAGCCCCATCCCAATCTTGTACACCGCCACCCAGCTCAGCAACAGGTGGACCCCCAGCGTCACCGCTGAGATGTACGCGCTCGGCGTCACTATGCTCTGCGCCTGCAAAAACTTCTGGATAGGGAAGTTCGCCGCGTAGGCGAAGATCTGAGGAATCAAACCGTACACGAAGAGCGCCGCCGCCGCCGCGATTTCCTCCGACTGGCCGAGGAAAAGTAAAATGCGCTCACTAAATGCGTATATGACCGTCACAACGATGCCGGCCAATGAGAGAAGCACCGTTGAGCGCTGCATGTACACGCCTAGCATCCCGAACTTCCGCGCACCGTATGCTTGTCCGCATAGCGTCTCAACCGCACTCCCCATTCCCAACTGTATTCAGTTACATGTCATCAGCCACTGTTTCTAAATTCATTTTTAGTTCATCTATACAGTTCCTCATTTGTTCTTCACGCGGGAGAATCCTTACTTTTCTCAACTTGCTACTTTTTCAACAGTGTCTACTCAAAAATAGAAGTAACATATCCATTGAAAATTCACATTTCTTCTCTTACAACTCTCAGTATTACTATTTTAATTATTTTTTACATCATTTAATTATAAATTTACTTTTTATCATGTATTTTTTTAAACTATCGTAGAATAGGATTAGGAATATGAAGAATGAAGATACCATGAGGCCATAAGCGAAGACTTGGATGCCGTTGTTGCCGAGGGCGGAGGCAGCGAGTTCAAGGTTACCGAGGTGGCCGGAGAAGATTTGCGTGGACATGGACATGACGTAGTTGATGAGGTAGACAACCACCGCAGGGGCAGCGAGGAAGAAGAGGAGCCTGAATTCGACGCACAAGGCAGCCCCCACACGGCGGAGGAAAGGGAGGGTGTCGTCTGTGAGAATTCTCTCAAGTTCCCCATTGGAGCCATGTTTGGAATTTGAGCGAGGAGTTTCCTCTACCGAAGAGAACAATCCCAAGAGCGGTTCCGTCTCCATTGAACCCATTGATCTTAATAATTAAAAAAAATGAATAAATAAATAAAATAAGTGAGAGCAACTTCAGAGGCTTTCGATCGCGTGTTTCTCTCTGTGGGGTGTTCTGCTGTGTTTATACAAGGCTTGAGTGGTGCACAGTCCACGTCTGCGTATATTATTATATTATGTTTCACAAAACTTATATTGCAAACAAAATATAAACTAAACATGCTTCTTTAAAAAAATATTTAAAAACATAGTAAATTGATTAAAATAGATAATAAATAATGAAATAAATTAATTAAAGTAGACAATAAATAATGCAATAAATTTCTCTGTCTTGCTTTTTTTAATAAAAATCCATTTTTAAAATTTATTAATAAAATTTAGTTTTTCACTTAACATCTTGCATTATTTTAATCTCCTCCTCCTTCCTCTACTCAACTCTCATCCACACGGTATATCTACCATTCAATTTTGAATGTTTTTTTGTTGAACTACCAGTTTTGGTGGTCAATAAATAATACATATATTTTCTCTCTTTTTTATGGCATTAAATATCTCATATCAAATACTAAATAAAAATTCTAATAAAGACTGTATTTTGTTTTAAATTAGGATGTCTTTAAAAATACTGTGTCAGAAACGTTGATATTAATTTTGAAGCTTTAGCGGAAAGAACTGATACCCACAACTTTTGAAAACCAAATTCATATCAAATGAATTTTTTTTTCCTTAGGCTAAATCATTAGTTTTGTTTTGTTTAATAAAAGTTCAAGTTATTACATAATTATTTAAACATGATCTGCATCTTTATTAATACGCATAGCGATTTTTTTCATTGACTGTCTACTTTTTTTTTACAATATTCATTATTATTTGTTTGATTCCTACATTGTAGAAACTCTTAGAAAAAACAAATTGCTATATAACTCAAAGGCATAAAAGAATGCAAATAAGGGAAAAATAAAAATTGTTAAAATTAGTATATTTGCAATTATATACAAACATGTTATTAACCAGAAGTTAATGTAAGTTTTTTTTTAGAAGGTAATGTAAATTTATGACATAGATGAACAATGTACAAATAAAACAGGGTTTTTGACTATCATGGGTCAATTTTTTTTGCTTTTTACCAAAATATTGGGGTCCGTTCAAAAAAAATTACAAATTTAGGTAAGTCATGCCAATTCGGCACGACTTTATATGCACAAATCGTCCCAATTAGGCACGACTTCTGCTCTGTCATACTGAAGTCGTGTCAACTTGGCACGACTTCTGCCACGTCATAATTTGTTTAGTTCTAATTAATCTCTTCTCATCATTACTTGTTCTGTAAAATCATTACTTCTTCAAGCTATTTATTTTGCAAATTCACAACAATAATTCTCTATTTATTTTCCAAATACAATAAATTTTCATTTATCTATTTATTTCCAAGTTCAATAACAGTTTTCTTCATTTTTTAATTAATCAAATAATCAAGTTATTGTATTACATTACCGTCAAACATGATGCATACACGATTATCCAATTTTTTGTTCCTTAAAACTAACACTCTTAGAAAATTATGTATCAAATTAATTTTTAACATTATATAACTTACTACCCAATATATAAACAATAAAATTAAAAAAACTATGACGTGGTAGAAGTCGTGCCAAGTTGGCACAACTTCAGTATGACAAGGCAGAAGTCGTGCCTAATTGGAACGATTTGTGCATATGAAGTCGTGCCAAATTGACACGACTTGCCTAAATTTATAATTTTTTTAAACGGACCCCATTTTGGTAAAAAAGCAAAAAAAATAACCCCATCATAGTTAAAAACCCAATAAAATATATATAATATTCTTCTGAAGATAAAAATACATATGATGACTAAGTATCAATAAAAGTAGCATATATTATTATTAAAGAAATTAAAATAATCACAGATGTTAGTGATGGAAAATACTTTGTCGCTCTCTACTTGTTTGAGTTTTTGCTTTGTTCCGTTCCTGTTGTTGTCGCCATTGCTGTTGGTCTCGTGTCACTCTTTATCACCACCGTTATCTTCACGCACAAGGTTGGTGGTGTTTTAAATTTTTTTGAATTTCTTTTTAATGTTACGAATTTGTTTGTTTTTTATTTATTATAATTTGTATATTTAAAATTTATATTATTTTTTGTTTTTAGTTTAGAATATAATTATTAAATTATTAGATGGTATATATATATATATTATTTAATATTTATAATTAATTTAATGATTTTTAATTTGTATATTTAGTATTTAACATTGGAGTGACTTCTGGTTCTAATGCTTAGACATTTAACCGCTATCTCATAATTATTTCTCGTATGAGGCTCTACATTTTGATTAATTCAAGGGTTGATGTGTCAGAGGTCGATCGGAACATGCTCTGGGAGGATGTTCAGGTAAGCTTTACATTATTATCGCTATAATCATTAGAAAAAACAAAAATACACATACATGGACTAGTTATATCCATACCAAAGTAGAGAGAGGTTAGAGAGAGAGAGAGGGAAAGGTAAGGTCTTTTTCATGGCTGATACTTCGTTTTTCTTCACTAACATTTCGCCTGGTCATGAAGAAAAGGAGCTTTGGAATATTTTCCAAAGATGGGGAAGAGTACTTGACGTTTTCATACCCAAAAAGCTTAATTCTAGAAAACAACGCTTTGGGTTCGTAAGGTTCCATGGGGTGAGGGACGTCTGCGAGTTAGAAAGAAGGTTGGATGCTATTTGGATTGGGTTATGGAAATTATGTGTGAACATAGCCAGATACCGTAAGAAAGAACAGCCAAAGGAAGTGCGTAATTAGAACCGGAGGGTGGAGGGCTCTAAAAAGGTTTGGAGCCAGAAGGAGATGCACCGTTAATTCGCATAAGTGGTTATGTGTGGGAGTGCGAGTTCTTCTCCGGGAAAAAAGAGTGACGGTGAACAGAAGGAGTTCGAAGATGCTATACCTTGTTTTAAGGCCGAGGTGGAGCCATCCTTGTGGCTTGAGAGTTGTTTTATTGGGAGATTCTCGAAACTGTCCAATTTTCAAGCGGTTAAGGAGAGTGTTGTGGTGGGTGGTTATGGTTCGCTAAATCTTAGTTATCTTGGGGAGAATTTTATGTTGTTAGCTGGTGATGGTGAGACTTCTGTTGCGAAGATCATTGATGGTAACAAAGAGTGCTTTGGGGATATCTTTGATTCTCTTGTCCCTTGGGATAATTCATTCTCTGTCACTGGTAAAGTTGCTTGGGTTCGAGTTAGGGGTATACCATTGATGTTTTGGAATAGACAATGCTTTGAACTTATTCGGGCATTAGTAGAAAAGTTAATCGAGGTGGATGAGGCAACTGAGGCACGAGAGACCCTTGAATTTGTTAGATTACGGATCAAGATTCCAGCGGGCGGGAGTGCAAATGTGGTAAAAAGTATTAATATTAATGATTATCGGTGTCAGATTACCTTTGAAGAAGATATGTACTATCCTTATTCTCAGCTCGGTTGCAATAAGTGCATGGAATGGGGGCAGTTGTCTGAGGGGATTTCTGAGGCACGCTATTTAGTCACTGATGATGAAGGTGTGAATGAGTCCGTGTTCTCGGACCTTGGAGGAGAAGGTGATGGAGTTAAGGGCAACATAGATTTATTGGAAGATCCAGAGTTGGTAGAATATTGTTCTAAAGTTGGTATAGACCTAAAAAAGGAGGAAGTGCCAGTGTTGGGAAGTCAAAACAGTGAGTGGGAAAGGTTGGGAAGCCAAAACCGTGCATGGGAAAGAATGGAGGTGGGCGGTGCACTTAATGGGATCCAAAACCACGTGTCAGGTGGAGTAAATGAGGGTAGCTCTGGAAAAGAGGGGGGGTGGTCTGATGAGTTTATTTGTGTTAGGTCAACCTTGGCCCAAGTACACTTGGTTGGTGGGGCGGAGCAGTCACTGGTTTCAGACCCAATTGTAGACGTGGCAGAACATGTAGGACAAGAGTCCAAGCGGTAACGCCCTAGTTGGTACGACAATCAGCGACGACACGGTGTTGGTATCTCTTGCTCCAACAACGACGGTTGCTCTACCTACGGAGGGGTATTCGAGCAAAGTGAAGATGAAGGTTGATGGTGACACTGTTTTTGTTACGTCAACGACAACAGAGTCGACGCCAATTGGGCACCATTTGGGTGCGTCGCCGTGTGACGAGGTGGCAGTGAAGCCCGTTTACAGAGACGAAGGGTTCGAGATCGTAGGCGGACGAGGAATTTTTTACGGTGAGTCTGTCGGTGGTTCGTCGGCGGTGGGTGGCTCAGCTGAAGCGATGGATAGAGGGGAATTGGACGACGATAACAGGAGCGTCGAGAAGGGGTCACTAAGGGCGATTGAGATGGTGTTTTCGGCGGAGGCAACAGGTGGAAAAAGACTTGGCAAGACATTGTTTTCCTCTAAAACCAGCCTTAAGAATATGGGGAAGAAAGTTGTTCCTTCTTCGTTGGCGGGTAAAAGGTTAGAAATTGTTGTCTCATCTATTTCTGACAATGATGTAAGGAACTATAATAATCGTTATTGGCTGGAAAATAAGGAATCGGAAGCCCAAAAAATTTGGAACATTGGAAAAGATCTGGGGGTTTTCGTTTGTTGGGAAGGAAGAAGTGGTAGTAAAAAATCTGCAAGCTTTGGAAGCTCGGGACAGAGATAACATGTTGCTCAAAATGAAGGAGAGTGTAGTGTCTGATGATGAAAATAATTAGTTTGAATGTGAGGGGGTTAGGAGGAAGTAACAAAAGAAGATATCTAAAAGAGTTGATTTTCAAAGAACATGTAGGAATGGTGTGTATTCAAGAGACTAAGTGTTCTGAGTTCGGAGAAGAGAATTGCTTCAATATGTGGGGATCTAATGAAATAGACTGGATTGAAAATGGGGCTATCAATAATGCAGGTGGGATTATTACATTATGGAGAAGGAGTTGTTTCCAATTATCAAGTTCTGTTAATGGGAGTAATTTCTCGATTATTGAAGGAGTATGGAAGGTTGGTGACGGAGTAAGAGTAACTATTGTGAATGTTTATAGCTCAGGTTCTTTAAAGGAAAAGAAAGCGATTTGGGATGAGATTAATGCTTATAGAGCATGTCAGTTAAACAGGATCTGGTGTGTAGTAGGGGACTTCAACTCAATCAGAACAAAGGAGGAGAGGAAAAGTTTGGTTGTGGGTTCGAATTATAGTAGAGAAATGCGGGAATTTAATGAGTTTATTGAAAAGGCTGAATTAATGGACATTCCGATGGTTGGTCGGAAATTCACATGGTACAAACCGAATGGTACTGCTAAAAGTAGAATTGATAGAGTCCTAGTATCTAAGGAATGGATGGAGGAGTGGCTGAATAGTAAGCAGATCGTACTTAGTAGATCTGTTTCAGATCATTGTGTTTTGGTAATTAAAGACTCTTGTCCGGACTGGGTTTGAAACCTTTTCGCAGTCTAGATGTTTGGCAAAAAGACAGCAGATTCAGGGATTTTGTTCGATGTAAATGGCTTAGTTATGAAGTTCATGGTAGAGGTTTGTTTGTGTTCAAACAAAAATTGAAGAAGCTAAAATTGGATTTAAAAGTATGGAACAGAGAAGTGTTCGGCGATGTTAATCTGACAGGGGAGATTTTAAAAAAGAAAATCGAGGATTTAGATGCTCGAGATGATGTTGGAGACTTAGATGAGGAAGGCAGAGTGGAGAGGAGGTCTTGGCTAGCAGAACAAAATTAAAATGCTTTTAGACAAGAAACGGTTATCCATCAGAAAGCTCGTCTTAAGTGGTTAAAAAATGGTGACCTTAATTCAAAGTTTTTTCATTCGGTTGTTAAATGGAGGAGGGCGAGAAACGGAATTAATGGACTGGTTGTTGATGGTCTTTGGAGTGAAGATAAGGAGGTGGTTAAAGGTAAGGTCAAAGACTTCTTCAAGGTCAGGTTTGAAGGTGTTGATGGGCTTCAAGTCAGGTTGGATAATGTGCATTTCAATTCTATTTTTGTTGCTGATAATGAGATGTTGGTTAGTACTTTCTTCGAAGAGGAAGTCAAGGAGGCTGTTTGGGATTGTGATAGCTCGAAAAGCCCTAGTCCGTATGGATTTAACTTTGGGCTCATTAAGTTTTGTTGGGAGTTTATTAGAGATGATATCCTACTGGCCGTAAACGATTTTGCTAGAGTCGGAAAATGGCCTAAGGGGACAAATGCGTCGTTCGTGTGTTTGGTCCCTAAGCTGGAGAATCCACAAAATCTATGTGATTTCAGACCCATTTCTCTGGTTGGGTGTCTATATAAGATCATATCGAAGTTGCTCTCTCTAAGGCTTAAAAAGGTGATGAGTAAAATCATTGACTCGAGACAGTCTGCGTTTCTTGCTGGTAGGGGAATCTTGGATAGTGTGTTGGTGGCCAATGAAGTCTTAGAGGAGGCAAAAAGGAGGAAGAAGAGCTGCTTATTTTTCAAAGTGGATTATGAGAAGGCTTATGATTCGGTAAGACGGGATTTCATCAGTTATTTGCTTGAAAGATTAGGTTTTTGTGAACAATGGATTGCTTGGATTAAATCCTATTTGGAGTCTGCAACGGTATCTGTGTTGGTTAATGGCATTCCGACTAAGGAATTCGTTCCTTCAAAGGGTTTGAGACAGGGAAATCCCTTGGCTCCGTTCCTTTTTCTTATTGTAGCTGAAGGTCTAGCAGGAGTGGTAAGGAATGTTGTCATGTCCGACTGGATGGAGAGTGTGGAGGTTGGGATGAATAAGGTTAAAGTTAATATGCTTCAGTATGCAGATGATACTTTGTTCTTCTGCAAAGCAACTTCCAAAAGTGTTTTTTGTTTAAAAACTATTCTGAATTGTTTTGAGCTGGCTTCAGGTCTAAAGGTGAACTTTCTGAAGAGTAGTATTGGAGGTGTGGGGGTTGATACTTTTACGATCAGATGTTTTGCAAAAATGCTTAATTGTGATGTGATGAAATATCCTTTCAAGTATCTTGGGATGTCTATTGGGGGGTGTCACAAGAAGGAAGCGTTTTGGGACAGGGTGGTTGAGAAGATAAAGGAAAGATTGGGAAGATGGAAAGGTAGAATTATTTCGATAGCAGGGAGGATTTGTCTGATTAAATTCGTTATTTCAGCTATCCCTTTGTTCTATATGTCTTTGTTTAAAATTTCTGCTATTGTTGTGAAGAAGATTGTGAAAATCCAAAGGAATTTCCTGTGGGGTTGGAGGTCAGGTGGGCGAAAGATTGTGTGGGCTTCTTGGGAGAAGGTGTGTGAGCCCTGTGAAACTGGTGGTCTCGGGGTTATTAATATTAAATTCTTCAACATTGCTTTGTTGGGGAAATGGATTTGGAGGTTGGGTTATTCCAAAGGTGGTCTGTGGAAGGAGGTGGTAGAATCCAAGTATGGGGGTTGGAGAAATTGGGCGATGGAGGAATGGGGGAGAGAATTCGATGACCGTTTTAGGTGGAAAGTCGGTAATGGGAAGGAAATTAGGTTTTGGGAAGATAAATGGGTGGGGAATTTAGAGTTGAAAAACAAATTCCCAAGGTTGTTCTCTCTATGCGGGGATAAAGATTTGTTGCTGGAATGTTGTGGGGTCTGGGAAGAAGGAGACTGGAGTTGGAAGTTGGAGTGGAGAAGAAATTTATTTGAATGGGAGAAGCCTCGGGTAGGCCAACTTTTTGAAGAGATTAGAGGGTTGAGTATTGTTCCGGATATTGAAGACTCGTGGGTTTGGAGAGATGGTACGTCTCCTGAATTCTCAGTTAAATCGGCTTATAGTGTTTTAAGGGGACATAGTGAGGGGGATTTGTCAAATTTGTACAATTTTTTCTGGAGTATTAAGGCTTTGCCTGCGGCCCAGGTTCTGGCGTGGAGGGTGTTAGAAAACAAGATTGCTACTAAAGTCAACTTGGCACGGCGCGGGGTGATGACTGACGTTTTAGTTTGTTGTTTTTGCAGGTTGAAGGAGGAATCTACTAGTCATTTACTCTTTGACTGTAGAATTGCTTGGCTCGTTTGGGGTCAATGTTCCGCGTGGTTAGGAGTGTCATCGGCCGCTCCCGTTGATCCTTTTGCCCACTTCAAGCAATTTTGTAATGTTATAAAGCCTTTTAACTCTGTCTTGGGAAGTGTGTGGATCTCGATGGGTAGAGAGATTTGGTGTCATAGGAACAAGGTTATTTTTAAAGGAGGTGTGGTGGATCATTCAGAGATCTTCACTTTGGCTCAATTGAAGGCTTGGTCCTGGGTAACTTCTAAAATACCTTCTGCTTGCTTTTCCTTTTCTGACTGGTGTCTTGTTCCTTTATTTTGTTTGAAATCGATTTAAATGGCCTGGTTCAGTTTAGGGTGATAGGTATCTTTATTTTGATGGATGTTGGTTTTTGTGGGCTGTTGGATTTGTAGTTGGGTTAGTGGCTAAGGTTTGTTGTTCTTTTGCTCCTTGTTATGGTCGTAGTGAGTTTGTACTGGGTTTATTTTGTGATTGTACGGGATTTGTAGTGGTAGATTATTTTTTACTCTCTCATTATGTTGGTTTGGGAGATCAGAGAAGTTGAATTTTATTGTATAGGTATGTATAAGGGTTGAATCACCCCTTAAGTGGTTCTTGTTATTCAATCCTTATTGTTGATAAAAAAAAATCGTTATAATATAATGTTTTTTAATATTCATTGATTAATTTTAATTTGATGTATTATTTTGCAGGCAAATTTTGAAATCCCTAATATGGAACCGCTTCGATCAAAGATTATATCAAATATCAGACTTAAATTTTGTAAGTTTAAGTCAACATTGACTACGAAATATATTTTTGGAAAGCTTAAAGACGAAAATCCTTGTTTAAAGTACAAACATATTGATGAATTTGATTTGATTTGATTCTATTTTAATTTGCAAATCTGCTTTAATTTTCGTTTATATTGGTTTATTGTGTTTATTTTGTTTATTATTTTATTTGCAAATTTGTTTTTATTTTATTTTAGATTTATTTTAAATTTATTTTCTTTTATTTGTTTTTCAATTTTAAATTAAAAAATAAATTATGTTACTAATAGTGGGTCCTTTTGTTAACCCTTGATTTAGCTGTCTTATATGATATTAAGAGGTCAAATTTCCAAAGACCAATTATTATTGAAGCAGAAATTGAAAGGACAGCTAAAAGAAATAGAAAGACAAAGGCAAAAGAGAAGCAAGGAGACACTAGAGAGGAATCCCCAAGCACTTCGTCTTTTCTCACTCATATTTTTCAGGAGGACAACAACATGTCAGAAGAGCAAGGACCACCTCCTAGGAGGACACTTGGAGATTATGTCATGTATCAAGGGTCAAGGCATTTTTCTAATATTGTAATACCTGCTACCGCCAAGGCCTTGGAAAAAACGTGTTTTTCCCACTCTCATCAATACCCATCAATTTACATCAATAGATCACGAGGATCCATATTTACATTTGTCTACATTTTCTGAATTGGTGGGAACAATGGGCTTCCTTTCAGATGATCTTGAAAATGGTTATATGCGTTTGTTTCATTTTTCATTAGCAGGTAATGCTAAGGAATGACTCAAATCACTTCCAAATCAAAGTCTCACTAGTTGGAAGGATGTAAAGGAAAAATTTATGCAAAGGTTTTTTCCAATCTCTCATTACATCAAAGCAAAGTCTGAAATTTCTATTTTCAAACAAGAAGCAGATGAATTTTTTTGTGAGACATGAGAGAGATTCAAAATGATGCTTAGAAAATGCTCAAATCATGGGTTTGAAGATATTGCTCAACTGAGCATATTTGTTAATGGTCTCAGGTCTAATACTAAAATGCTTCTAGATGTTGCAGTTGGCGACATAATGATGGCTCTTGATATAGAACAAGCGACAAGGATTCTTGATACAATGGCATCAACTGATTATCAAGCACATCATGATAGACAAGGTATTCATAAGAAAGGGTTGTTAGAGTTGACTTCAGATGCACTCTTGGCTCATAATAAAATTCTGACACAACAGATTGAGGCATTAACTGCACAAATGGCTAAATTGCCTCAACAAATACAAGCCATGCAATTATCTCAGAGCCAGAGTCAATCAATCATGTTTGATTTTTGTGGAGGTGATTTATCCCAATAGTCATTGTTTCTATCAAAACAACTCATCTGAAGCGTAAGTAAATTACATGGGCGATCAGGGAAGGCAAGATGGTTTCTCCAACAACAATAATTATTCTCAAGGTTGGAGAAGCAATCAAAATCAAAATTTTAGGTGGAATCAAGATAGTGGTTCATCCAATAATCAAGGTCTTTTCCAACAACAATAACCTATATATCCTTCAGTTAAAAAATTGGAAGATACCTTGGAGAAATTCATGAAAGCTACTATGGCGAATCACGAGAATAATAAGGCAACAGTCATAAATATAAAAATGAACTTAAGACAAATTGCCAAACAATTAGCAAAGGAACAAAGTGGCCAGTTTTGAGCCAACGACCAAACCAACCCAAGAGAGCATTGCAATGAAATTTCCACCTAGTATGGTAAAATAATAAGAGAAAGGGATGGTAATAATGCAGTAGCTAAAAAAGAAGAAAAGAATGAGACTAGGGGGGGAGAGATGTTTTTGAAAAAGATTTATCATATCCTCATGCTTTTTCAAAAAAAAAAGAAAGAAACTTTATTTTATTTTTGATAATTTGCTTCCTAAAAACTATTTTGCAAGAATTTTGAAGCAAGATTCAACACTTCAGAGATTTTGAAAGAATATGAGCTATATTGAAGAGAGAAATATAAAATTAGAGGATAGATACAATGTCATTATTCAAAAGGGCTTGCCTAAAAAATCCAAGGACTCAGGAAGTTTTAATCTTCCCGTGTATAGGTGTTTTATCTGTGGACAATGTCTTGCTGGATTTGGGGGCAAGCATAAATCTAATTCCTTTGGCAATGCTGAAGAAAATAGGTGATCTGAAGGTTCAACCCACAGTTATAATTAGCAGACATATCCATCAAATATCCTTATGGTGTGGTTAAAGATGTTCTTGTAAAGGTGGATAAGTTCATATTCCCAGTGAATTTTGTTATAATGAACATGAAAGAGGATAAGGAGGTTTCCTTGATACTTGGATAATTGATGTTGACAAAGGAAAACTTCAAGTTAGAGCTCAAGATGACGAGGTAACTTTTTAATCTTTTTTATGGTCCAAAAAAAGAATTAATGCAGGGGAAGAATGCGTACAGAATGATGGAACAAAGGGAGTTGACCACCTTGAAATAAAAAGGCATCAAGCTAGATGATATTAAACGAGCGCTTACTAGAAGACAATCCAATCCACATTTTAGTTTTATGTTGTTTCGTTATCTTTGTTTTGATTTTACTTTCAAAAACCATGTTTTCATGCAGTTATCGTCAAGGCAAGTCAAATCTCGCTTAGGCGAGTTGGACGACGAAAAAAAAGATGCTATCTGGAGTCATTTCGCTTAAGCAAGATAAATCTCGCTTAAACGAGTTTGACGATGCAAAATTTGAATTTCTTGCAGGAAATCTCGCTCAAGCGAAACAGATCTCGCTCAAACGAGATAGATCTCGCTCAAACAAGATAGATCTCGCTCAAGCGACGAAAAAAATGAGTTCCCTATAGGGATTCTCGCTCAAGCGAGACAATTATCGCTCTAGCGAGCATTTTTTTCAAAAAAAAAAAAAGAATCCTCAAAACCTGATGTGATTCCAATAGCCACATAGAACAAGATTCTTGACATTTTTAGGAATCACCTTGAGCTGGAAAATATAGAGGCACTTTTCTTAGAGTTGGATCATTGTTCTAAGACAAGAACTCACCAATAACTAGTACCAAATTCCAAACTCATTTGGATGAACCAAATATTGTCAAATTGAATCAACAAAGAGATTAAAACTGGAATTGACCGAACAGAATTGAACAAATGATCAAATGAACCGAACCAAAACAGAAATTAAAAACAGAAACAGAACATAGTGCTGGAAAAAATAGAAAAACCGAAACTGAAAAATTCAAGAACACAAAGCAACATGAACAATTGAAGAAGAAGAAAGGAAGGAGAAGAGAATGCTCATGAAGATGGAAGGAGGATGGATGATCTCGCCACTAGAAGTGTGGAATGCTCCTAGATGAGAGTGATGCCGCCACTTGAGGACTCCATTGATCCATCAAGATAAGACTAGAGAAGAAGGCTCCAAAAGCTCTCCAAAGGTCACTCAAAATTTGAGTAGAGTTTTCTTAGATTAATTCCAATCTGAAAAATAAAAAGAGAGCACCTCTATTTATAGCCTAAGGTGCTGAAATATAAGCTACACAAATTCAAAAAAACTCCCTCCCAAAAAGCTTCTAGAATTTGCGCCTAAAACAAAGCATGAGGAAGGTGTGACCTCTTCCTTCACTTTGGCACCTCCTTTTCTACTCCTACACCTATCTACTAACACACCCCCCCTAAGACTCCTAACTAAAGACTAAAAGAGGTTTCTAATGTTTCCCTCTAAGCACCTTCAACTAAAGAAATTACAAAAAGAGAAAATAAATGTCCTCTAGCTCCCAAAGCTTTGAACATGCTTCTTGTAATCCTTTGAGGTGGACTTTGACCTCCATGGGCGTCTTCTATTTGTGCCTCCACCTCCTCTTGATCTTGTTGATTGGCCTCCATGTCCTCTTGGGCTTGATCTCCATCATACTCCCCGAGTTGGAGAGAATTCGACCACGAATTCTGGAGACCTACAGAAAAAGGAGTTAGATCGCTGACATTAAAAGTATGACTACCTAAGAATGTATCAGGCATATCTAACTCATAAGCATTGTCATTAATCCTCTTGAGGACTTGGAAAGGTCCATCCCCTCGAGGCATTAGTTTGGACTTCCTTTGAGTAGGAAAACGATCCTTCCTCAAGTGAAGCCAAACCCAATCGCCCTCATCAAACAACAATGCTTTTCTCCTTTTATTGGCAAGTTCAGCATACTTGCCAACCTTCTTCTCAATTCTCTTCTTGATGTCTTTATGCAAAGTTTTCACAAAAGAAGCCTTTTCATCCCCATCTTTGCACAAGACATCTCCAAGAAGGGGAATAGGAAGAAGATCAAGAGGTGTTAGGGGATTAAACCCATAGACCACCTCAAAAGGAGAATGGGAGGTGGTAGAATTTACTACTCGGTTATATGCAAACTCAACATGGGGTAGTAAATTCTCCCACACTCTAGGATTCCCCGAAATAAAGCATCTCAATAGTTGTCCCAAAGTTCTATTCACCACCTCGGTTTGACCATCAGTTTGTGGGTGACAAGTGGTAGAAAATAAAAGCTTAGTTCCAAGCTTGCCCCACAAGGTCTTCCAAAAGTGACTCAAGAACTTAGGATCTCTATCGGACACTATAGACCTAGGAATCCCATGCAAGCGAACCACTTCTTGAAAGAAGAGGTTTGCAATGTGGCATGCATCATCCACTTTGTGGCAAGGAATAAAGTGAGCCATCTTTGAAAAACGATCCACTACCACAAAAATGGAGTCCTTTCCCTTTGATGTCTTGGGTAAGCCTAAGATGAAATCCATAGATATATCTACCCAAGGCATTGAAGGGATAGGAAGAGGAGTATAAAGACCATGGGGATGCATTTTAGACTTAGCTTTGCGGCAAGCTATGCATTTATCACACAAACTATGAACATGTTTATGCATATGTGGCCAAAAGAAATGTTCATGCAACACATCCAAAGTTTTAGCAACCCCAAAATGTCCCATTAAACCCCCCTCATGAGCTTCTCTAACAAGAGATAATCTAATAGAGCTTTGGGGAACACAAAGACGTTTTCCTTTAAAAAGAAAGCCATCTTGAATAAAAAAATCTTTGTGTCCTCCTTTAAGACACTCTTGATAGATGGGAGAAAAATCAAGGTCATCATGATAAAGTTCCTTAATGTGATCAAAACCAAGATATTGAGAGGTTAAAAGATTTAGCAAGGTGTATCTTCTAGAAAGAGCATCCGCCACAATATTTATTTTGCCTTGCTTGTGTTTGATCACATAAGGAAATTGCTCAATGAATTCCACCCACTTAGCATGCCTCTTGTTAAGTTTGTTTTGGCTTTTCAAATATTTAAGAGATTCATGATCACTATGTATCACAAACTCTTTGGGAAAAAGATAGTGTTGCCAAGTAAACAAAGCCCTAACAAGTGCATATAATTCCTTATCATAGGTGGAATAGTTGAGATGACTTCCCTTCAATTTCTCACTAAAATAGGCTATGGGGTGGCCCTCTTGAAGGAGAACAGCCCCAATACCTATGCTTGAAGCATCACACTCAATCTCAAATGTCTTAGTGAAATTAGGAAGGGCCAAGATGGGAGCATTAGTCAATTTTTCTTTCAAAGTATCAAAAGCATTTTGTTGTGCTTCTCCCCAATGAAAGACCACATCCTTTTTCACTATGTCATTGAGTGGTGCGGCAATGGTACCAAAGTTTGGGACAAATCTTCTATAGAAAGAAGCAAGCCCATGAAAACTTCGGACCTCATTCAAAGATTTCGGTGTAGGCCAATTTTGAATGGCCACCACCTTTGTTTTGTCCACATGGACCCCTTTACAACTCACAACAAACCCTAGGAATTCTATATGATCAAGAGCAAACATACATTTAGCAAGGTTAGCATACAAATGTTCGTTCCTAAGGGTTTCCAAAACTTGCCTAACATGCAACCTATGGTCATTCAAAGATAAGCTATAAATGAGAATGTCATCAAAGTAAACCACAACAAACTTACCAATGAAAGGTCTAAGAACATGATGCATGAGGCGCATGAAGGTACTTGGTGCATTAGTTAAACCAAAAGGCATAACTAACCACTCATATAAACCAAAGTTGGTCTTAAAAGCCGTCTTCCATTCATCACCCGGTTTGATACGGATTTGATTGTAGCCGCTTTTAAGATCAATCTTTGAAAAGATTTTAGAACCATGTAATTCATCCAACAAATCATCTAGTCTAGGTATGGGATGCCTATACTTAATGGTTATGTTATTTATGGCCCTACAATCCGAACACATTCGCCATGTGCCATCCTTTTTTGGCACTAAGATGATAGGCATAGCACAAGGACTCATGCTATCTTGCACCCACCCTTTCTCAATCAAAGCCTCAACTTGTTGGCGAATTTCCTTGGTTTCACTTGGATTGGTCCTATATGCTGGACGATTTGGTAAAGAAGAGCCCGGTATCAAATCAATTTGGTGCTCAATCCCTCTCAAAGGTGGAAGTCCTTTTGGAGGATCTTGAAACACATCTTTGAACTCTTCTACCAAATTTTCCAAGCAATGAGGACTATCAACAAGTGATTCTACTCTAAGAGTTCTAGGGATGGCTAAAAAAAGAGGATGATGAGCCACTATTTCCCTTTCAATGTCACGCCTAGACACAAAGAGTGTAGGCTTAGAACTCTTATCTTTTTTATTTTTTTGATCTTTTTCACTCTCCCTCTTTTTCTTCATGATAACTTGGTCCTCATGGACTTCTCTTGGAGAGAGAGATTTTAAAGTAACCTTGTGACCATGGAATTCAAAAGATAGTTTGTTGGTAAAGCCATCATGTAAAACTTTTCTATCAAATTGTCAAGGCCTTCCCAAAAGAACATGAGTAGCTTCCATGGGCACAACATCACATAATACCTCATCTTTGTATTTTCCAATGGAGAAATGGATGAGGACTTGTTTATTAACAATTATTTCTCCTACTTCACTAAGCCATTGTAACTTGTAGGGCTTTGTATGAGAGATAGTAGGCAATCCAAGCTTATCTACTACTCTTGTACTAGCCACATTTGCACAACTACCCCCATCCACTATCAAGGAACAAATGTTGTTTTGAATAAGACATCTTGTATGGAAAATATTTTCCCTTTGACTTTCATCAAAAGGTTGTGAAACTTGTCCAAGAAGTCTTCTCACAACTAACAAGTCCCCTTCAAGTGGACATTCGCTCTCTTCCTCACTAGATGCATGAGAATGCAATGAATGCTTTGGAGAATCCGAATCATGCTCACTAACTACAATGCCCTCATGCATGTACATACTTCGTTTGGAAGGACAATTTGCAGCAATATGACCATAACCCATACATTTAAAGCATTTAGTGTTAGATGTTCTAGTGGGAGACTTAGGTCTAGAAGTAGATGGCTTAGATTCCTTGGGTTTGAAAGAAGAATCTTTGGAAGGATGTTTAGAAAAAGAAGTTTTGTTTCTCCAAGACTTGGAGTAGTATCCATCATTGGAAGCATTTTTAAAAGAGTTTTTCTTAGCAAGTTGGGCTTCCACCTTCATTGCAAGATGAACTAAAGAGCCCAATAATGAATACTCTTGTAACTCAACAATGTCTTGAATATCCTTCCTAAGACCACTCACAAACCTAGCAACCATGGTTTCTTCACTTTCTTCTAATTCAATTTTAAGCACAAGCGTCTCAAGCTCCTTATAATATTCATCCACATTTAGCGTGCCTTGTTGAAACCGTTGGAGTCTCAACATGAGGTCTTTCCTAAAATGTGGGGGCACAAACCTAGCGCGCATATGATCCTTTAAAGAGTTCCAAGAGTCCACGGGAGGACCCTTGTGATAGATAATGTTCTTTACAATTCCATGCCACCATTTCATGGCATAATCACTAAACTCTAGGGTGGCTAGCTTGAGCTTATGCTCATCTTGGATCTCATGGATCTCAAAAAAATTTTCACACTTAGCCTCCCAATCTAAATACACATTTGGATCACTAGAACCATTAAAACAAGGTAGCTTGACCGAAGGAAGCTTGGACTTTGCATCATGGTAGAAGCCATTGCCGTAGTGAATTCTTTCCCCTTGGTGATGATGTCTTTGTCCATGGACTTGGGGTGGAGGTCTCCTTCTCCTATGCTCATCTTCACGGCCAACATCATTTGAAGAAGCTCTTGAAGATGGTCTATAAGAATGATGTCCATCATGGATAGAAGGAGATGGTCTAGTTTGTTGGACCTCCATCTTTTGCATTTTCTCCTCCAAGCGTCTAATTGTTCTTTGAGCTTCATGTAATTCACCAAGAATTGAAGCTTTGGAAGGAGAATTCTGCTTGTAGGATGCATCACTTGAAAAGCCAGCCATATGTAATTAAAAACAGCAAACACACAAAAACAGCAAACAAGTTAAAAATTAGCAAAAACAGTGAGCTTTTGGCAATGAAACTGCCGAAGTGAACTAAGGCTGAAAAAGATATCACTCTCAAAGAAATAATGTTCTTGCACCAATCTGATCTTGAAGCCTTGGAATCCTCAAATGAAATATGTCAAAGCAAGCACACCAATCTTAAGAGCAAACCACCACAAAACCAAAGAAACAATAAAGACAAACAAGAAAAGGTATAAGCAAGGAAAGGTAATTGCAAAAGGAATACTATATGTAAGACAAACTCAAAGAGTAAGAATGAAAGACAATCAAGAAAATAAAGAACTCAATGAGAAAAGTAGGCACACAAAAGAATACCTAAGGAAAAGCACTAGAGTAGATGAAGAAAACAAAAATATTAGCTACTGGAAATTTTATTTTTTTTTTATGCAAACTGTGCTTGATATTCACTGATTTAACTGGAACGTTGTAGAGCGAACTGGATTATGAAATTTATACCAAAGAAACTTCAAGATGTTAACTCAATAATGGCACTGGAATCAATTAAAAACAGTAAGCCAATTGAGAGAAATAAAGTTTTTAAAATCGCTGCCAGATTACCGTATTTTTTTCGGCAGGAATGTACACTTTTTTTATTTTATTTATCATTTTTTGTGTACTTCATATTTTTGAATGATTCTTTTTTCTATTCTTTTCTAACACTTTGAATATCTCAAATCCAGAATTTCAGAATTTTACAGTACGTAAATCAATTGCAATAAGGAAAAACAGTAAGCACTTTTTTCAGAAACAGAGGAATCCTAATAGGAATAAAAAACAGGATGATGAACTAGCAAAGACATAATAGAAAATGATGTATTGGAACTTGTATAGGTCTAGAATACAAGTATGAACTCAATTCTAAAAAGAAAATGCACAAAGGATCAACATCAATTCAGAAAATTATATGACACCAAAGCAAGAAACAATCAAAACAATAAAAGTACTACTAGAAGTAATGACATATATGGAATAACATGACTAAGACAAAACTTGACATGATTCAAAAATTAAAAGACACATCACAAATTGTAACAAGTGAAAGGAAGCTTAAGGTAAACTCTAGGAAGGATAATGCCATTCCAAAAGAGCAACCATACTCATAAGAATTATGAGTGCCATAAACCTTTCCACAAACACTTGGTGTAAAAGAAAAACAGCAAGAATACTCAAGTAAAATTCTAAAACAGAAACTTAAATTGCAAGAAATTAAAAAGAGCTCTTGAAATAAAGTGCACACAACTCAACAATTAAACAAGAATGAACCTAGGACTCATGATACCACATGATGTGATTCCAATAGCCACATAGAACAAGATTCTTGACATTTTTAGGAATCACCTTGAGCTGGAAAATATAGAGGCACTTTTCTTAGAGTTGGATCATTGTTCTAAGACAAGAACTCACCAATAACTAGTACCAAATCCCAAACTCATTTGGATGAACCAAATATTGTCAAATTGAATCAACAAAGAGATTAAAACTGGAATTGACCGAACAGAATTGAACAAATGATCAAATGAACCGAACCAAAACAGAAATTAAAAACAGAAACAGAACATAGTGCTGGAAAAAATAGAAAAACCGAAACTGAAAAATTCAAGAACACAAAGCAACATGAACAATTGAAGAAGAAGAAAGGAAGGAGAAGAGAATGCTCATGAAGATGGAAGGAGGATGGATGATCTCGCCACTAGAAGTGTGGAATGCTCCTAGATGAGAGTGATGCCGCCACTTGAGGACTCCATTGATCCATCAAGATAAGACTAGAGAAGAAGGCTCCAAAAGCTCTCCAAAGGTCACTCAAAATTTGAGTAGAGTTTTCTTAGATTAATTCCAATCTGAAAAATAAAAAGAGAGCACCTCTATTTATAGCCTAAGGTGCTGAAATATAAGCTACACAAATTCAAAAAAACTCCCTCCCAAAAAGCTTCTAGAATTTGCGCCTAAAACAAAGCATGAGGAAGGTGTGACCTCTTCCTTCACTTTGGCACCTCCTTTTCTACTCCTACACCTATCTACTAACACACCCCCCCCCCCCTAAGACTCCTAACTAAAGACTAAAAGAGGTTTCTAATGTTTCCCTCTAAGCACCTTCAACTAAAGAAATTACAAAAAGAGAAAATAAATGTCCTCTAGCTCCCAAAGCTTTGAACATGCTTCTTGTAATCCTTTGAGGTGGACTTTGACCTCCATGGGCGTCTTCTATTTGTGCCTCCACCTCCTCTTGATCTTGTTGATTGGCCTCCATGTCCTCTTAGGCTTGATCTCCATCAAAACCTTTCCTCATAAGCCTCCAGATCAGTCTGAAGCTTATGTATTTTGACCTGAAAACAAATTCTATTATTCAGGAGAACAAATCCAACAAATGAAGCAGGATCATATAGATGAAGATTTTAACACAGAGCTAGATAACTTTATTTTGTTTTTTGTTTATTTACTTATTTGATTATTTTGTTTTATTTTTATTTTATTTTATTTTTTATGGTTTGAATATTCCTGAATTATATCTTGATTTATTTTTAGTTTTAATATAATTTGTTTTTTAGTTTAATTTTCGCAAATAAAAAAGAACTAAAATATTATTTTTGAATTATGAAAAAAATTGTGTTTAAATGTTAAATAGTGAGATGAATTAGATACAGGTTAAAATAAATATATAATTAAATCTCTATCTAAATGTAATTAAGATTGTGATACACAAAAATTTAAGAAAGTAAAGCTAATTAGAGATCCATGCATTTTATTGATAATCTAAATTAAAAAAAATGTTATAAATAATGGTGTTAGTGTTATATATTAGGTAGATAGTTACTGGCTTGTTGACTAAGTGCTTATAACATTATAAATAGTAACAATATATTGTGATACTGTGTAATTCAATATTTAAATCTCATGTTGTTTTTTTCTATTCTTTGTGACTTTTGATGATGATTTTTAATTGATAATAAGTGACATAAAACTTCTAAACTCAAAATTATCACCTTTTCCAATACTTAAACAAGGTTAAAAAAACTTGACAAATCCATTTAATGATATTGCCCTCGTTCAAATCATTTAATGACTCAATTAAGTTATCTTGTGATTTAATATTATTATGTAAATATTATTTATTTAAAGCATCATAATAATGTCATCAAAGAAGTTGAAAGAAATTTCTTAAAAATAAAAATCAGTTGAAGTAGCTCTCATAACAATAATAGCACACTAAAATTAAAACTTAAAAGTAAAAAGTTAGACATAAATATCTCATCTTTAAAAACTGTAAAATAGATATTAAATATATGTTCAAGGTCCTGGCATGAACAAAATCTTTTACCGTTAACTACATCAATCAAACAACACCCTACATCAATCAAAACAACACCATATTGTATTTGATATGTTAATTGTATTTATAAGTATGATGAAGTTGCTATTTAAAGTCCGTCCATTTTTTGGGGGATTATTCTCTGGGGTCATTTTTTTCTTCATCGCCATACATGACTATTTACGTCTTTTTTCTAAGTGGGTTTTAATTTCCACGGTTGTAAAACTAGATTTACTAATGCACATGATCCTTGAAGTACTTTTGTGACACCATATTCACATCTGATTTAGTATTGAATATGATGAAATTATTTTATGTTAGTACTTGAATTTTTAAAATATAATAAAATATAAAATATCTTTATTAATTTACCTTTTATCTATTTTATTATCAAAATTCTGTATTCGTTACAAATAAATATTTATGCATTTAATTATTGTACTTTCTGTAATTGTTCTGATAAATATTATCTAAGACAATCTTAAAAAAACCTTTGACAAATAAAAAATAGAATCAGAACTCAATTTCAACTAAGGTCATGCTTATTAAATCAATTCCACCCTCATCTACAATTGCTATTCACCTTGTTAACATAATGCAATATTATAGAAAGTATTCATCATTCATTTGTAAAATTAACGATTCTTTGTAAAGCCTGACTTTAAAGTTTTTCTTTTTTTTGAATTTTCAGCCAAATCATTATTATGTGGGACTGAAAAACCTGTTCTGCACCTCCATTCTGTTTCAACTTCTCTGTAGACATTAAAAGAAAATAAGTGGAGTATATAAATTAAAAGAATATTCACTGCCATCGGCATGGATCACGTCAGCTTATACAAAATACAATCGTCCCCATTGTTCAATGGGCACAGAACGCAGACATGAGAAATCTAGAACCAATGCACTTGATGTTTTACAGGCCTAATATAAACACCTTGAAGTGTCAAAAAATTGCCATCTTAAGAAAGGATCTTTCCTATTTATTGAATTTAATTTATCTCATTATATTACCACTCGAAAGGTGTACACGCGGTGGCAACAGCATTTAACATTTTCCATCAACGATGACTTCACTGCTTAATGAGGTTCCTGATCACATACGGAAGTATACCCCCATGGTTAAAGTAAGCAAGTTCCACCTGTAAATATAAGGGTGTTACACAATAATCTACGGACAAGCTTTTGGAAGGCTTAAAAATGGTGCTCAGGCCCGAGCGAAACCCAGTAGTAGACCACAGTTTACATTAAATTGCATCAACGAACAAACATGAATAAGGGACATGCTTAAATTACCTCAGTGTCGAAGCGAGCTGTGCAGGTGAAAGATTTTCCATTATCCGTTGTTACGGTGACATCTTGGCCAGGCCTTATCTCGCTGATTTTACTCGGGAGGTCAATAGTATAACGTTCGTGGCCGGTCAATCCTAATGTGTCAGCGTCCTCACCAGATTTAAAGCACAGAGGAATAATACCCATTCCTACCAAATTACTACGATGAATTCTCTCAAAACTTTTAGCTATCACAGCTTTGACACCCTGTCAGAAATATGTACACGTTATCAAGTCAGGAATAAGTCTCGAGACATGTCACGAAAACCACCAAATGACTAGCTATATAAGACTCACCAATAGCATGGGACCCTTGGCGGCCCAATCTCTGGAACTCCCACTACCATACTCAGCTCCAGCCAGAACAATGGTGTCCTTCCCCTCGGCCTTGTATCTCTGGCATAAAAGAAAATTCATGGGGATTAGAACCTTAAAAGGGCTAAAATCAGACTGTTTATCTCATTGTCCTAGCACAAAGGTCCACTAGTTCTAATATTGGTGGATAAAAAATATTTTACTTTTCATATTAAGGTAACCAGTGGATTTTGATCCTTTCTCAAGTCTAAGTCTGTATTTGGTGTAGAAGTTTACTGGTTTAAAATCTACTTAAAGATAAAATAACTATAAAAACATAAATTGTTTCATAGTTTTCATTTCTTTAAACTTGAGAGAAAACCCTAGAACTGGTTGGGGGCAGCAGATAGTGAGGAGGGAGAGTAAGGAGTGGAGAAGAAAGAGGAATTAGTTTTTTTTCTAAAAGCTCCTTCATTCAGTTCTTTTTTCCTTTTCTTCAATAAATGTTAAACTGTTTAATTTTTTAAAAACTGTTTAGAAAATACATTATTGTCCTCAAAGGGGGAGGGTCCAATAATAGGAGATTTTGTTGCAATTAGCCTTGCAGTCATTGCAACAAGTCATGAATTTGTGATTACCTATTTTAATTATTAATAAGCAAGACCGAATAATTTATGTATATAACATGCATTATAAAGAAAATTCAACAACGTTTTTCCTCATCAACAAATGGTTGTTAGTTTAAATTTTGGAAAGTAACTTAGGAAACAAGGTCAAAAAATATCATGAAATAAAAAGTCAGTCACTTAAAGTTAAAAAGCAGCAAAAAAGGGAAAGTTATACTTAGTACATAATTTACCTGCGCTGCATCAAACACATAAAGCTTCTCCCCGGTGGGAATGTGAACTGTCTTGGCGCCGACCTCCCCATTCAAGAGCTTGTTAACAAGACGAATGTTTGCAAAAGTTCCCCTCGCCATCACTTCATCATTGCCACGGCGACTTCCATATGAATTGAAGTCCTTTTGTTCCACCCCTCGCTCCAGAAGGTATTTTGCAGCAGGACTGTCCTTGTTAATGTTTCCAGCAGGAGAAATGTGATCAGTTGTTATGCTGTCACCAAAATTCAGCAGACAGTAGGCATCTTTCACACCATGAGCTCCAGGAGGATCCATGGTCATGCCCTTGAAGTATGGAGGTTCATGAATATATGTTGACTTGGGGTCCCATGAGTACAGGGTCTCAGCAGGGACTTGCAGTTGGTTCCACATTGTGTTACCTTTGGTAATAGCTTCATATGTACTTCGGAACATGTCAGGCAACACACTGGATTGAACAGCCTATGAATCAAGTAATCAAAGTTAATCTCACTACACAGTCAAGTCTGTAAATTTTACATAATGAGGAAAGAGAACATCATTTACATCTGCAATTTCTTGAGTGGATGGCCAAACATCCCTCAAGAAAATATTCTTTCCATCCTTCCCTGTTCCTATTGGCTCCTTTTCAAAGTCAATGTCAACCTGGAAATTCAACCAAAAGGTAATTGATAGGTTAACTGTGTATACACTCCAAGGGCATGTTTAGTTTCAGGAAAAAAAAAATCATTTTTACTTTTAGTTACAAAAATGTCATCGTATTTCAACTTCGTTTCTTATTTACAAATGTCAGTATAATAAACAATAAAACAAGAAGTTTCCACCACTTCATATACAAATATTTAAAAACAAAAAAATGAAAACATGACATTTTTGTGGTCAACCGTGAAAACAAAAAATGGAAATAAAAAACACCTCGACTAAATAGGTCCTATATTTCATCGACCTTAACAGACCAGTTAATAAAAATGAATCCAACGTACTAAAACAATGTTATAGTTGGCAGAAAACGGGGTATATTAGTGGGAGACATAGCACCCAATGTCAGAAGAAAAAATAAAAACAGCCTAAGCCCATAGCCAATTGTAAGTCAAGAGCCAAAGTTCTGGATATAAAAATCCTAAAAATTTGATAGATAATTGAAAATAACACATACAGCACTGGATTTGAATTCAGCTTAAATCTACTATATTAGAAATAGCATGAACCAGAACATGGATATATAAGAAGAGGATGGACCAGACAAGACAACATCAATGCCTGTGGTTAGCCTCTAGAACAGCAGTTTTAACATATCAGTTTTGTTTCTTCCAACAAAGTACTTGGCACTCACAATCTAACTATTCTTAATAACAACATGTGAAAATCAGACAATATGAAAGAAGCAAAAATAAAGAATCAAAACCCTTTTATATACACAATAGAAATATGGAATAGGGAAACATACTGTGCCAGCAAGAGCATAAGCAACAACTAGAGGTGGTGACGCAAGGTAGTTAGCTCTTGTCAAGGGGTGCACACGGCCCTCAAAATTGCGGTTCCCAGACAACACAGCAGAAGCCACTATATCTGCCCAAGACAATTATAAGAATTTAATCAGTACAGAAAATATTAAGCAGAATCCAATTAGGAGTTTATCAAAAAGTCATAAGCAAGACAATTGCAAGAATGACACAATTTAGATATTTGATATCTCACTTACCGTTTTCAGATATGGCAGAAGCAACTGACTGGTCCAGTTCCCCAGAATTGCCAATACATGTGGTACAGCCAAATCCAACAATATTGAAACCCTGCTCATTTAGATACTTTTGCAGGCCACTGACCAGAAAATATAAAACAAGTTCAAATTTAGTATACATTTCTCAAGAATTGTGCAAACTGGACAGGGAAGTACATTTATAATACAAATTACAAAATTGATATTCTACTATGAAGTGTGAAGTACCTCTTTAGTAGATATTTTGTAACAACTCCAGATCCAGGAGCAAGACTTGTTTTTACCCACGGCTTAACCTGGCAACCAGTGAAAACGTCAACAATTACTATCTAGAAAAGGACAGCATAAATTGAATACAATTTGTCACTTCTAGAAGGGGCAGGAAAACTGGACAACATCATCTAAGCACATGTTTAGAAGTACCATAATGACAGTTTCTAACATTTATTTTGGTGCCTAACCTTCAAACCAAGCTCATGAGCCTTCTTTGCTACAAGACCAGCCCCAAGCATAACACTTGGGTTTGATGTATTTGTACAGCTTGTGATTGCAGCAATCACAACACTGCCATGCTTGATCTCCGCTGGCTGCCCATGAAAATCAAATTTTGCAACTTTTCCTTGCACGTCTTTTGGTATAGCAAATCCCTGAACTCAAAAAAATGCAAGAAGATTAAACTGCTGCATGCTTTTTTATGACAGCAACTGTGTCACCTAGTTAAAGTCTACAACTTGAAACATTCAGAAACACTAATATTAGAAAAAAGATTAATTTCTCTCGTTCTTATTATCATAATCTTTCTGAAATCTTGGTGCAGTGATCGTAGAAAATAAGAAATATAATAGAGAAAGAATAATATTCAGGAAATAGGACTCACTTCAGGTCAAACCTATTTTAAATCCAAGTTTCAAGAAACAAAATGGCAATTTCTTTCTCTTAACATAATGTTGTCATTTCTCTTGTGCACTGGGTGGGGGGCTACTTATAATGCTACCATTTGATTGTCCAAGTTTTAAGAAACAAAACATATAATTCAGTAAACATGACTCAATTCACCTCAGGTAATATCCAACATATCTTAAATCCAAGTTTCAGGAAACAAAAAATGGCAATTTCTTTCCCATAACATAATGTTGTCATTTTTCTTGTACACTGGCTGGGGCTATTTATAATGCTACCATTTGATAGTCCAAGTTTTTAGAGACAAAGTCATATAATTCATTGAACCGTAAGGAAATTTGTGTTAGATGCAACAATTTGAACTTCCGTTTGTGATTATCATTTAGGTATACGTTAGTTTTAAGTCACCATGGACACTCAAAAAGAGACAGCAAACTTAACCTAGTTACTTGACCATCACAGCATTACTAACCTTAAATCCCACTTTGTTGTCTAGACAAGAATGCCAATCAGCCTTCATTTCTTTCAAAGGCACCCGATCATGAGGTCTGCAAGGAATATTCAGTACGAATTACCACATATTATAAAGCAGAAATTTTTAAACCCACATTAAATACAAAACATGCTTTGCAAAAGGGAAGTGTCTTACCTCTTGGGTCCCGAGATGCATGGTTCGACTTCGTCAAGGTTCAATTCGAGATAGGATGAATAAACTCTGTCCGGTTGAGGCTGTATTTACAGCGAATAAATTAGTGATCCATACCCAGACATTTACACATTTGTTTTGTCCAAAAGGTGTACATAGGGTATTCAACTAGTATTACCTCATTATAGTCAATAAACAATTTGTTTTGCCTGAGATAGGCCTCTATCATTGCCACCTACAATGTCAAAAATGAAATATAAGAAATCCTACAAGCATTTCACATCATTGGAAAATAATGAGTTTGTACTTACAGTCTCATCACTTCTTCCAGTTAACTTGAGGTATTGTAATGTTACGTGGTCTACAGGGAAGAAGCCCATGGTTGCACCATATTCAGGAGACATATTGGCAATTGTGGCCCTATCGGCTAATGATAACTCACCCATACCATCACCTATAGAACAAAACCATGAATACCATTAAATAGCCGGGACATTCAGCATAAGCTAAAAAATTTGAGGAAATGCAAGTAGGGCTAATTACCATAAAATTCAACAAATTTCCCCACAACACCATGTTTCCTAAGAATTTGTGTCACAGTTAGAACCAAGTCAGTTGCTGTAACTCCATTGCGCAACTTTCCAGATAACTTGAACCCAACAACACCAGGTAACACCATGCTCATAGGCTGTCATTATCAAAGTACAGAGCATTAGAAACACCACTGTATCTAAACTTCTTCATGAACTAATTTTGAGTTAAAGAATAAAAACACGTAATTCTAAAGAACAATTTATCAGAAGTCATCACATTTATAGGGAAGGACAATATTAAAATCAAAACACATCCATCACAAATAAACCAAAATTTGGAAGTAGATATACCTGGCCAAGCATTGCTGCCTCTGCTTCTATACCCCCAACACCCCATCCAGCAACTCCAAGCCCATCAATCATTGTTGTATGTGAATCAGTCCCAACAACACTGTCCGGATAGAGCAAGCCTTCATTGTTGAAAACAACACGTCCAAGATATTCAAGATTGACCTACAACAAGACATAACAAATCCCCGGTATTAACAATAAAGAAATAACAATAAATAACCATAAAATATATATTCCATGACATTATTATTAATGTCTGGTTAGAACTTACTTGATGTACTATACCAGAACCGGGAGGGACAACAAGCATGTTACGGAAAGCATTAGACCCCCATTTAAGAAAAGCAAATCTCTCCTGGTTTCTCTGGAACTCGAGCTCCATATTGGCCTGCACTGCATTCTCTGACCTTGCTACATCAACTTGAACTGAATGATCAATGACAAGATCAACAGGAACCTGGCAACAATTATAGCCAAGAGTCAGAAACACTTGTACTATAACAAACATGGCATATAGGGGAAATATGGCCATGGGGAGGTTATTTGTTAAATTTCTATAAATCAAAATAATTAGGTTCAACAGTTAGGTTTAAACTGTGTTTAGTAATTACTCAAACTTCAAAGAAATAGTTCTTGTAGATTCACTTTAAGAGAAAATTAGTTCAATAAAATCCTCCATTACCATGATTTTTAAAATTATTACAAAATATCTGGTTTTTGAAATAGCAAAATTACCTGTCTAAGAAATTAAAATAGCTTGCGATGCATGCAACAGCACAAGTTTCTTGGAAATAATATAATAAAAAATCCTACACAGTTAATCTAATCATTAAAGTTTCCATATTAGTCTCACTCTCAAACATCTCTTACCACTTACAACTTCAAAAACAATTCAGTAAACAACATTTGATCTTAAGCAAATTCAAAAATAAAATTTTATACATGTTAAGTATAATTTCTTATCAATTAGTATTGAGCATAGTATTAGAGAAACTAGTTTTTAATTGAGCGCATAAACTCCCTCAAAAGTTATTTTGATTGTAAATTAGCACTGGCTGCATGGCTCAACATATAAACAAATGGTTTTACTATCTATGAGACCCTGCTAGTATCATAATTAGAAAATTTTTTAAATGTATATACATAGTAAATCAGGAGAAAATCTTATCTATCTATATCTATATCTTTATCTATATCTATATCTATATATATATATATGTGTGTGTGTGTGTGTGTGTGTGTGAAAGCCACACTAGCAAAGCACACTTTAGTTAGATAGTCGGTAATACGCAAAGTAAAAAGAAAAATATTGTGTAAAAAAAAACTAATAATTACTTATGAAAGAAAATACAAGTTTAAGGCACATACAGCACATAAAAGTTTGAAATCTCTTTAGAAAGTACCATCAATGACTACACAGAACAAAAACACACAAAAATTATTAGAATGATGTATACCAGAGGATTGATCTTATTAGAATCACTGCCAAGCTTATTCATAGCATCACGCATGCAAGCCAGGTCAACAACAGCAGGGACTCCAGTAAAATCCTGTGGTGAGGAGAAAAAACAGGTTAAAGAAATAACCCAAATGATTTATATCATACATCCATGGCAACAACTCTTAGGCCGCACCCAGTATTGAACAAGTTTACCTGCAGCAAAACACGAGCAGGCTTGAAAGGAATCTCAACTTGCTTCACAGAAGAGTTTTCCCAGTCAATAATCTTTTCAACATCTTCCTTAGTAACTTGGAAGTTGTCACAATTACGGATGGCAGATTCAAGCAGAATTCTGATAGAGTATGGCAACCTATCTGTTAAGCACCCACAAAGTTGAAACCATCAGCAACGAAGAATTAACAAGGAGAGAGCGCTATTTTAAAGAACTAGAATTTTATATTAGAATACGATAATAGAACTACATCACCGACACACATTCCAACCAAAATTCAAGCAAATAAAATTAACCAACTAAGCTAGCGAATTACCAATTCTCGGATCATTGAGCGACGGGAGGCTGTAGAACTTTCCAAACTCGCCACCACCAGGCTTAGGGAGACTCGTTAGATTTCCCTTGAAAGGATTATCAAGAGCTGCAATGGCACTTACATCAGATGACCGATCAGAACACAAAATTCAGCAGCATACATTACCGATACTAAACTACATATCTCTTAGATAAAGCATAATCCGTAAGCACTAAATGACAAACATAATAATATTTTAACAAGTAAAAAAATAATTAGACAACTATGGTATAATAATATAGCAGAATGAATTAATAATTGATTAGTTAAATAAAGTTCAGTCTAAATTAAACCAGGTTGAGAATATACGAGTGAATATATGATTTCTCTTCTCTTAACCTCGTTATTTCACAACTATATAATAATATTGATATTAATAATAATAATAATAAATAATAATAATAACAACTATAATATGAATTGACGATGGATTAAACGTGGTTGTGAATATATGATTTTTTTTCTCTCTTAACCTCGTTGACAATCGGACAGGAGAATCCAGAAAAAGAAAAAGGCAAACTGAATTCAGTCATTTCAAACTTCACATTCGATCGAAAAACGAAAAATCGCATCCGAAAAAAAAGATTCTCAGCTAAACGAAGCAGATCAAAAGAAACAGAGCTCCAATATTGCGGGAGAGAGCAGTGAAATACCACTAGTGGCGATCCTCCGGTGGAAGCGTTCGATGAGGGGAGCGACGGCTCTGATCTGATGGCGGAGGCCGAGAGGAGAGCGCCAATCGACGCCGTGGCTCCATCGCGGAACGGCGGAGCCGAAGGAGCGCGCGGCGGAGGAGGAGCCGGATGATCGGCCAGGAATGGAACGAGAGAAGGCTCTAGAAACTGTAGAGGAGGTAGAGGAAGCAAGCTTGGAGCGAGAAGCTCGGAGGAGCGAAGAGGCTGCGGAAGCCATGATCAAAGCATTCGTATGCTGAGAAGCGTGTGGAGAGCGAACGCAAATTAGGGCTTCTTCTAGTTCTAGAAGAAAATAACAGTGCCCAATATTTCTCTCTCTCTCACTATATATATGTCTTTTCAATTGTTACTCGAGATAACACGAAGCAGTAACCGTTTTATTGACCCGAACCCGTTCCTCTGCGGGTGTTTCCAGTCAACTCCCTAAATAAAATACCAAAAAACCTCTTATAGCTTATTTAATTTATTTTTTTTACTCATGATAATAAATATACCCAGGTTCCCGGCAAATTTTGCGAAGTTTCGCCAAGTGGCTTCATCAAGTTGAATTGTTTCATTTAACTTTATTCACGTCATCGGCGAAAAAACCACCACCGTTCCCTTCTCTCATTATTAGCTTTCTATGACCAACGAATCATTCCACGTGCTTTCTCCATCTTTTATTTTTCATCCTTCATTTCGTAGCCTAATGCAATAATAAATTGTTCATTTATTCTTTTCCTTGTTTTATATACCATTCGTGTCGGTTTTCACTTTTGTTAATGGAATCGCGAGCCACTTGGTCAGCATCACTTTACCGTTGAAAGCGCAAGGATCATCAAGTGGCTAGGGTTGATTGAGAGGCATGCGCCTGCGATGTACTCTAGTTGATTTTGGTTTATTTATTATCATGACTGAAAGTTTTTGCTTAAAAGTCCTTGTCTGAATTAGTTTCAGAAAGTAGGTATAATATTCGGCCATCGAAGCGGACCGAGAATAAAATACTCGATGGTAGGTCCAGCACAAACGTTGACGATTCCCCACAACAGTCTTTTGGATTATTTTTATAAAATAAAACACTCTTTAAAGATTTTTTTAAAGAATCAAAATTTAAAAATTAGTCATTTTTCATAAAATCAATTTAAAACATCTTCTATTATTTTTAAAAGTATTTTAATTTAATAAGTGTTCCTACTAGGGAGATGGACCTATAGAACTATTGAAGTCTTTTTCTCCTTCTCTCGGTCGGTCAGATTGTTGGGTGATGAACTAAGGTTCTTCTCGTCCTCCTGCTTCTCCTTCGGCACTCGGTCTCGGGTGAACACCGGATGGTGGGTACCTGCGAAGGCACTCCGACGCTCAAGTCAGTAAAGCAGGTGATCAGTTCTCTGGTAGGTGAACAGTAATAAATGACGTCTTGGGATGTGTGCTATTTATATTATTCTAATGGGTCTACCTTGTTGGGTCTGTTTATCGGAGTGGACATACTTAGGGTTGTATTACCTAATTCTTAATGACGAATTAACTTCAGTGACCTTGATTTGGGCATTAGCAGTAATATGGGTCGGTCGTCGGTCAAGTTCCCCTGGTCTCGGTCGTCTCGGCCAAGTCTCTAAGGTATCTGCCAAATAGATCAGGTCTCGGGCAGCCAGGTGAGTCTCGATTCGAGAGACCAGGGACCGATATCGTCCATACCGGTACAATAAGCAACAGGTGACGTGTATTATTGATATGTTAAATATTTTAAAGTATCACGTTATTTTGTATTAAGAGAATTTGGATACCTCTATATATAATAAAAATTAAAGCATATAAATATGGAAAAATAAATTAAAATCAAGTTAATAAAATTATATTAAAAAGAAAAAAGGTGACTTGTTAATGCTAGGAATGCTTAGTACAAGAAAAAGTTATAGGTTTCTTAATATAAAAGTTGAAAATCCTTTCATTGATATAATAGGCTTTCATTTATTTTGTTTTTAAATTTTTTTATTAATAGGTATAGTATCATTTTTATTAACATATGGGTTTTGGTCTACTCTCCCCATATTTTTGTATTTTATTTTTTATTTTTTTTAATAATATTTTTTTTCATGTGATGACAAATAATTGTTGTTATTTGAGATATCAGTCTAGCGAGATGTCAAGTAACATAATAATGTCTAACATAAAAGATTTTTATAAAAATAAAAATAAAAAATATATAAAATTTAGAAAATATATTAAATTTGATTTATCTAATAAAAATAATATTCCAAAAAGTCAATATTCTTTGAGAACGAATTTAATATAAGTTTTCTAGGGAGGAACGAGATAAGAAATTAATTTTTTTCTAGTTAGAAAGTATAGAAAATTTACTAAAAAAATACCATGTTACTCTAATTAAATTATTTAATATGATATTAAAGTAAAGACTTTGGTAAAATAAACCATTATTATTTTTTTCTAAAATTTTATGTAAATGTTCTCAAAAGTATTTTCCACTAATCAAACAAATTTTATTTCTTTTTGTAAATTATGATTCACTGTTGTCGGTTATGAAAAAAAAAAAGTGTATAGTTCCCTAAACATCTCTTAAAATATAATTGAAAAAGAAAAAAAAAGTAAATCTAGGATAAATTTAATACTATTGACTAAGTTAATTGTTTTTTCAATTCTTATAAACTATTTGATTGAGTTTTATAAAAAAACTATTGAAGAAAATAATTTTAAATCAATTTTCTTCAAAATATAAATAAATAAATTTGAAAATTAAATATTTATTTTATTAATAATTATTATATCAATTAAATTCTCATCACTTTTATTTATAATAATCAAACTCTTTAAAATAAGAAAAATAAAAACATGTTAAAAAAATATTAATCACTATTAATGGGATATTTTTATTCTGATAATTTGTTAGTTATGACACTTTTCCTCAAGGTGAATAAATAATATTGATCATATCTAACTTGTTTATAATGTACTGAAGTCTACTCTAAGAAAATCTCTTAATAAAATAGTTTGTTTTCTAAAATGATGTAATAACATGTATTGTAATCATAAGACTTCAATCAAGATTATCCTATGTCTCTCAATTTTAATATATTTGATTTTATATTGTATTAAATTATGGACAATATTATTTTTTGAATTATTATCACAATAAATTGCATTCGAATCTCGACCTTTATTTTAAGTTATGTGTGGTAGGTAACTTAGTTTGCACGCACCTCCAAATTAAATAAGTAACATTAGGAGGGACTTTATGGTCCATATCTTTTATCAAATAGCCTGTTTCTTAGCTTTCCATTGAATCTTCACAGCGAAACTCATGTCAATTGTACACTGAACATCGCTTGAATTTTCCATTTTTATTCATCTACATTCCCTTTTTAAGTTGTAAAGTTGTTAACTCTGCCCTAAAATCGTTTATTAGATTTTCTTTCCATGCAAATCATGTTCTCCTCTGTTAAAAGTCCCATCGCCACCTATTTTGCACCCAAGATCCCTTTTTCAATATGTCCCTTTTTTTTTTGGAATTTAGGAATAATCTTAGATAAGTAACCCCTAAACAATTCTTTCATTTCCACTTATTAAATAAAAAATAATGTTTAATCCAACTCACCTTATTCTAACACCATCTCGAACGAATGTGTCTCCCCCATATTTTTTTAAGTCCCTCCACAGTAGAGAAGTACATTAATTTGTGTTCACCTTTTATGAAGCTCTCTCCACCCTTCGTGTTCTCTTTCTAACACTTACACCACATAGACACTTTTTAATGAAACATGTTTTATGCCCATTTTACTATACCATAAGTGTTATTAATGTTTTGTTTGAATTAATGATATTATTTAGAAAGTAATTCTTAGAGGAACGTTGGAAGAAATTGAGTTGTTTGAATTAAGTGAATAGAATGAAAAGTAAATAGAAAATTTATGAAAATTTGTGTGAGTGATATGAGAGAAAATTATAATTTTTATTATTTATAATGATTTTAATTATTTTATTATTATTATTTTATAATTTTATTATTAATATATTTATTTTATTTTATATATTCTTTTTAATAATGATTATTTATATTATATAATTAATTATTTTCATTTTATTATAAAATAAAGATAAATATTAATGAAATAATAATATATATTTAATATAATAGTATAAAACATATAATTAAACATATAATATATTTAATACATTTTTAAAATATAAATTAAAGTTAAAATAAATTTTAAGTTAAAACAAAAATTATTATAAAACCTTAATAAATAAAAAAGTTATATTTTAAAATAAAATTATATTAAAATAAATCATTAAAATTTAATTATTTTTTATTTTATTGATTAATTTAATATTTTTATTTTATTTATTTAACATAAAACATATATTAAAAAAATATTTATTTTATTTTATTTTATTATAAAGTTAATTATTATCTATTTTAAAATATAATATTTGTTAAGTTTTATTTAATAATAATAAAGTAACTTAAATTATTAAAAAATGAACTTTACTCACAATTGAGAAGGGTAAATTCGAGGAGAAATTCTTTATTGTTTTTTACAATTTTTCACTTAGTTCTTTGAGTTTTCCTCTCCTTTCATTGTTTTATATGTTTTCATTGTTGGAAAACAAACGAGACATAAATATCTTAACATCTTTGACCTCTAGACCACACATTTTCTTGGTCAATAAATGTCCTTCCAACTTACTCTTATATCCTTAGATTGTATATTTTTTATGTCCATATCCAGCTCACCTAGAATTTAAAAAAAAAATATATTAAAATAATAAAGGTAAATGTGTCAAGACAAAGTTAATTAGACAAACTTTTCAGAGTAAAAAGATAAATGTTTATTTTTTCATTGAGGCATTCTACTCCCAAACTTTTTTGTGTTTGACTCCTTAATTCAATTATTTTAAGATTAACTCCTAAATTAAAAAAGAGAAAATGTAGAATCTTTGAATTTAACAAATTTGTCTTAGATATTTATTCTAACTCCTCTGCATATTTCGTCTCACATGTACTTTTAAAGAATTTTACTTTTAAGTCTCAATACTAGCTAAAAACTCTTTAAAACACTATTAATGAATAACACATTGTTAAGAGTGACTTCTCTTAGAAAGATTGTATCATCAACAAATTAGAGTAAATTAACTTCAAAACTTTTTTTCATTAGACTACTTAAACCTTATACTATAACGATAAAAAGAGTTGGTGCTGACAGATTCCTTGTCTTAACTTAACTCTCTTCGCATTTGGAATTTTATTGTAGGACTTACATTTACCAACACATATGGAAATATGTATCAATAAATTCTCTAATGCAATCCACCTAAATTTTATGAAAACTTATCCTTCTTAAAATATAAGTAAGAAATTTCACAAAACCAAGTCATGTGCCTTTTTCATATTTCACTTTGAGCACAAGGCATTTCTTTTTCAACCTGCCAGCTTTGTCCACCACTTTATTAGGCATCATCACACCATGTAACATGTTTCTATCACCCAATAATGTACTCAACCTCTTATCAATCACTTTTGATACAACCTATTTAATCTTATTACGAAGTACCTTGACTATTGTTCTTTACATGCAACTATAGGTTTCTAATCTCCAAGGTTCAAAGGATTATTTGTCTTTAGAATAAAATAGAAAAAGGAAGTATTACCTCCCTTTTGATATGATGACAACATGAAATCCCATTATAAGTCTCAACAAATCCACCTTTATAGCCTCCTATAAGCATTTGATAAACTTGAAACTTAATATATCTATATATGGACTTTTGCCATTCTCATACTTCTAAACTACATATTTCACACTCCTTTCCTCAAAGGGACTTATTAAAATTGAATTATCTTCATTAGATATTGAAAAATTGAATCTCACGCAATCCCAATCTTCTATCATTGGCTCAACGAATCTCTTTTGAAAAAATTACTCAACCATTTTCTATAACTACAAATGGATTGTTTACTCACCTACATTCTACCCTTATGCCTCTAAACATATTAGTCTCCCTTTTCAATTTTACCTTCAAGTCAAAATAGTTTGAGTTGATGTTTGTAACATCCAAAAATTTTAATATTTTCCTATACAGTAATTGCCTATTAGACGCTTATATAGTATAATACATCTTGCAACTGTACAAATTACTAAACGTTGTTTTCTTTCAATAAACTCACATAATTTATAGATCAAGGCATCTAATAAGTCTCGATCATGAGACCGTCTAATAAACATCATCTTCTTATGATAATAAAAGAATAAAGATTAATCCTAGATTAGACAGTCAAATATGGAGTTGACTGTTAACATGGCTTTAGATAGTCAAACTTGGACTAGATGGCCAAACATTGACTAGACGGTCAAACATGGATGGTCAAACTTGGATGGTCAACCTTAGACCAAACAGTAAACACCTCAATAGATTATTAAAGGAGGATTAGATGACCATAAAGACATTAGATGGTCATATCAAGGGTATTAGATGATCTGATATCCTTTAAAGGAGAGGATAAATATATTACTTTCTCATCATTTCACCTTATCACGTGAGCTTTTACTTATCCCTCAAAAGAGAATATGAGATTAGAAACAAATATCTCCAAGCACATAATGTTGAAGATATGATAAGCTTCACTTATCATCATTTCACCATGCTCCTTAGTTTTACCATATCACCTCAACCTTTACAATTGAAACTAATCATCAAGATTTAATTAAACTCCAAACTAAACAAGAATAACTTTTAAACTAATATTTGAATTGGTTCATTTTAATTAATTGCTTGATTTATTGGATTTTGAAAGAATTTAGAAATTTCAGCCCCACCTGAGATTATTGAAGAACTCAATAAATATGGTCATGAAATTTAACTAAAATGTTGTAAATTTAAACTACATTGATATTTTTTATTATTATGGTTTGATTGTTCTATGTTTGGATTTTTATTATTTATGGTTGGATTGTATTGGTTTAGATTTTTCAACTTTGCATTGACAAACTTAGATAATACTATTTTGCACATTTATTAGGGATGACAATGCAGGGTGGGCCATGAGGGCTGGTTCGTCACCAAAAAGCGTGGGACGAACTCACTAATCTAGCTTGTTAACCCACTTAAGTTCGCCCTGCATTACCCGCAGCCCGTGTGGACCACCAACAGGGTAGGGCAGGTTAGCTCATTGGCCCGCTTCAATAAAAATAACCATTTTTTTCCACAAAAAAATCATACATTACTCATCCATGATTGCAGTGTGACATTTATTTTTAAAAAAATTGAATTTAATGTACTAAAAAAATGAATATTTTATTTTAATCGTCTAAAGAAGTTGATATTAAAAGTGACAATGGATTTAGCTTTAAGTAAAGTCTTAAATTTAAAATTTGTTAATAAAAAATAATATAAAGAAAAAAATTCAATAGGACACTTTTTAAAAATTTATTTATCTTCATTAAAATATTTTGTGGCAATAATATGATTTAGAAATGTAGACCTTTTTTTTAATCTAGAATATTTTAGATGAAAACTAATTCTTCATACAGTGAGATATGTTTAAAGATTTAGGTTACTTTTGCTTTTCAGTTAGAGGTTTAAAACCTAATTTAAAGGGGAAAATTATAACTATCAAAAAGTATATGAAAATTCTTCTAAGGTTGCATCCAATGTTCTTGAAATGGAAGAATAATGATGTTTTTGAATTAGCTATGTTTGATGTGGTGGTATAATTGTGTGCATGTCATTTTGGTTGAATTGGATGCTAGCATGTTGTGAGAGTTTTAGGTATATATGACTCTCAAATACTCTGACATATCAATATTTTACCTCTATTGATTTTTCCATTTGTGTAATTCATTTACATACATATAGAGGAAAAATATATGCAAAAAAAAAACTTTAATTCTTTTTAATCAAGCCTTCTAACAATCCTCATACTTGAATTCCTTTATATTTTTATCTTAATTGAATGAATCGAAACAAAGATTAAATTTTAATTTATCAACAACAGAAATAGTTTTTTTTTATATTAATGAAAATTTATTTGTTTTTAAAAAATATTTTCCTTATGCGAGATAGCCTACAAGGCTGCAGGCTACCTCTTATGCGAGGTGGGCTAATGAAATGAGTCTGCATTCCTTATGATGGACGAGTCAACCCGCATTTCCACCCCTAACATTTATTAATTATTACTTTAAATGACACTCTTATTATATTATACATTTATTGGATTTTCTAAATTATCGTTGACGTACACACACAAATGTATGTCCATAATTATATTGATTTAAAAAAAAATAAAAAAAATTATTAAGTTGCAATGAGTTTGGTACACACCTATAAATTTTTCTTTATATAATTACCCACAAATTTATTCATATATAGTTATCTACAAATATATTTGTATGTAATATGTGTTACTTACTAACATTATTTATAGATAACATTGTATAAAATTAACCTTGTACCCGTGCACAACACGTGTATTTTATAAAAAAAAAAGAATTACAATAACTAAAAGACTATAATATTAACAAATAGAATATCATTCATGCAAGTACATTTGCAGTAAATAAATAATATAATTAAAATTTGGATGCCTCAATCATTGTGTATGTGAATATGAATGAAGAGTATCTAACTAATTATCTTTGAATGTCTTTTTCTCGTATACACTCTTTTAATTCTTTATGTGTACTAAAATAACATCATTTCAACCACCAATATCAAAGTTTGACTATAATATCAATGAATAAATGAAAAACCTGCAAGCTCAGCAACATAATCATTTTGATGTTGTTGTTGCACAAATAATATATACTGCTACACAATCACATTTGTTATCACGAGAGTCACATTATTTATATGTAAACAAATAAAACAAAGAAATGAATTGTAAATGTAATAATGTTCATACCTCATATGTGTGATGTAACATCATATTTTAAAGACTTTGAAATACTTCCTTGTAAACAACATTAGTTGTTGAAGTAGTTTGTTGTCCTTCTTCATCCAAAATTAAGATTTTCAAACCTTTTTAGATTTTACTCGAGAAACAACAGCATATAACTGCCCATGTGTAAATACAGGCCTTGGAAGATAAAACCCAACTTTGGAAAGTGTTTGACCTTGACTTTTATTTATAATCATTGCAAAGCACAAAGATACTGAGAATTGTCTTCTTTGAAACTTGAAAGATAGTCCTGGATCTGAAGGAATCAAGTCCATTATAAGAATGAGTATTTTATGCCCAATGTTTTTTCCTGTAATCACTGTAGCACCAATAACATTCTTCCCCAACTAATTAACTTGTAATTTGGTGCCATTACATAATCCATTAGCTTGATCAATATTTCTTAAAAAAGAATTATAGGAACACCAGTTTTGAGTTTTAGGCAATGATTAGGAATTCCTGAGCATCTAATATCGTTTAAAAACTCCGATGTAAACCACTCAACTTGAATGTCTTCTTTTTCATTAGATTGACAAGGTGTGTCTGAACTTAAGTAACTTCTTCTCCAGACATTAAACATATGATAAATTCATTAACTTGATCTACACATTCAGTCGTCGGACAATATATTGCACCGTCATCAAAATAGTTAGCATTACTCATGTTATCCAAGAATTTAGGATATACAAATTCAACTAAGTTGAGTAAAGGTGAATCACTATGTTCGATTAAAAGATGTTTGGGTATTTCAATTATGCCTTCCCCCATTTCATTTAAGTTCATATTTCCATCACCAATATTTATAATCCCAATCATCAATTTCTTTAATCTCTGTCGCACTTTCAACTGATTTCTGACTTGTTAATATCATATTCTTTGAAAGTTTAAAAACTTTGCATTATTTCCGTAATTGAGAATAGTTTATAGCTGCCTTTACAATGTTGTGCCTTGATCCCTTTTTGAAAATAGGCAGAATCTATCCAAAATCACCTTCCAGTACAACAACTTTACCACCAAAATGCTTGTTATTGTTCTCTTCATGTACAACCTTCATAATATTTCTTAATGTTCCATCAAAAGACTCAAAACACAACCTATTCATCATTGGAGCTTCATCCTATATAATCAACTTTGTCTAAATCAATAACTTAGCATGAAGACTTCCATGACTTATGCTACAGGTTGATTCCTCATTTATTATAAGTGGAATACAAAAGGTAGAATGAGTTGTTCTTCTGTCAAGAAGCAATAAAGAAGCAATGCCACTTGAAGCTACATTTAACACTATCATTCCTCTAGATCTGATTCCACTGGACAATGTTTTCCACATAAATGTTTTGGCTATTCCGTTATATCCATATAAGAAAAAAAAACCTCCCACTTGAGTATGCACTACTGTCATTATATTTTCATATGCATTCGATTGTTCAGTAGTAAGACATTTGAACAATGATGCATGAATTTCATACATGCTTGTTCTATCACAACTTAATTCATTAATAAGAAATCTATTTTCCAAAATATATGAATTTGAACGAGTAGGCGGAGGTAGACAACTGAAGTCCTTCAAAGACTTACCATTTGAAACTAATAATTCATCTATTTGCAGGAGACAAATATTTTGTATTTCAGAATCCTCAATATGAAGGCCTAGCAAAATAAACTTATATTACATACCATTTAAATTATTAGTTAAATTTGGATTAAGACATACAAAAACAAACATTCATTACATAACTTTGAATCATTAAGTTAAATTTGGAATAAGTATTTCGTTTTTACCTGGTAAGTTAAACTCTTTCCTCTTTTTACATAGAATGTCATCAGATAGTAACTTCAAAGTACATCTCCAAACTTCATCAGGCTTAACCATTGTATTCATCATTAGCAGTGTAGCAAACAAAGTTCTCAGTTGACGTGTAGAAGCAAGGTAGTTAGATTCTTTAATTGCATCAATAAATTCTTTATCATCAGTCAGTAGCCTCATTGCATAGCAAGCATCTTGATGCGTCTTGTAAGTTACGCTATTAATAATTTTTATGCTCTGGTAATCAGACAACTGACTCAATCCCTTCAAAGGAGTATCTGTTGAGTCAATCATCCTACACATTTTAAATTTTCAGTTAGAATCCGTTGAAGTCATAAATTTCAACAATACTCACTAAAATCTTTTATTGAATGATAAACAGTATATTGAACTAACCTTTTCTTAAGAATTGTAGCCTATTTAGACTCGATGTTGTAAATTATTTTAGTACCATCCATACAGTTTTGAAGACACACGTTGTCTATAGGTAACCAAAATCATTAGCTTATAATTAACTAAAAAATAATACATTTTTATCACTTTACATACCCTGAAACACCTTAACTTTTGCAAACTGGATGCTAACAACAACCTTTTGTAGTTCTCCGGAAGAAAGAAATGCATTTGGTTCATTAACATAATTTCCAAATAGGGTACACTTCATTTAGAAGTTATTGTAAATAAAAATAAAAATTGAAAAAGACCATCAATTTATGCAATATTTGTCGAAGAAAATAATTACTTGTTCCTGAAAGTAATATCTTACTCATCAACTTCAATGGAGATTGCATTTAGCTTAATCATTTTCCCTGTTCTATTAAGTTCTCTTTCAGTGCCTACATTTATGAGAATTCCAATAAAATCATAATAGCTAAACTTACCAACTAAGTAGTCAGTATCAAAGCCAGTTGCAAACAACACAGACATTGGAGTGTACTCGGGTGTTGCACTTGAAACCAAATCATTACTTACACTGGTTACCTTAGTTCCAAATTGGAAATTAATTTTGTACTAGTGGCAGGTTGTTCTATATGATCCGACATTAATGACAACACTAAAAAATTGGAAAGCATAGACCTTATCCTCAATAATATCTTTTTGGAATTTATAAATAAGTGTCCTCCTAACAGATACATGAATAGTAAGACCCTAAAAAAGAAACAAAAGTAAAGCATGATTAGAAGACTTTACATAAAACTTTGATAGTAAACATTAGAAAAAGAACTCATAATACTACTTCACCTCCTTATCTTGTATGACCATTTCCATTGAGAATGTAGATTTTGTTTTGTTGAAGTCATAAACAAACCACAAACGATTCACCCTTGCTATGAGGAACCAATTCTCCTTTTTAGGATTAACATCATTGATGGAATTGGTAGTTTGACTCAAGTGGGACATGATAAAAAAATATGAATAGTGAGAATGAAAATGACTGAATTGAAAAGAATAAAGTTACCCACATCTATATATAAACTGAAGATATATTATTTAATTATTAAAAATCGCAAAAATAACATGTCTTCGTGATTTCAAATTTGAAATTTGAAACACTTCAAGGAAAAGGAAAAATTGTTCAAAAAAGAAACATAGAAAAAATGTAACACTGAGAAAAATACCTACGAATAATACGATTAAAATCAAAATATATTACCATAAAGAAAATCATGGAAAAGATGTAACACGGTTTGGGAAGAAAAATTAGCAAACACCTCAGTTTTGCTTTCTCAGGCCTTCCAAAAAAAGGCCAAGATCTTCCGTTGACGTGGTTGAAGATATAATGGTTGACGATACGACACCTTCATTTTCACAAAGAAGGAAACCATCAGAGTAGACGTGGCAAGGGCAGCGCGAGAGAGGGTGAGCTATGAAAGGCTTCATTTTCACAAAGAAGGAAACTATCAGAGTAGAGGTTGCAAGGCAGCGTGAGAGATGGCAAGCTATGAAAGGGCTTCTGATGGAGTGTGAAAGAAAGAAATAAGAAAGGTGAGAGAGACTTGGGGCGGGTGAGAGAATAAGGCAGAGTGATTTTAAAAGAATGACACATGTGATTCTTAGTGTGCCACATTTCATAATAGGGAAAAAAGAAAAGAGTGATGAGAGAGGGTGAAAGAAAAAATAATAAAGGTGAGAGAGTTGGTGCGGGTCAAAAAAGAAGGCAAAGTAATTTTAAAAAAAGGTCATAGTGTGCCACGTTCTGAACAAGAAAAGAGTAATGAGAAAGGGTGAAAGAAAGAAATAATAAAGATGAGAGAGCATTGGTGCGTGTCAGAGAAGAAGGTAGAGTAATTTTTAAAAAAAGACATAATGTGTTATGTTCTGAAAAAGAAAAAAGTGATAGGAGAGGGCGAAAGAAAAAATAATAGAGATGAGAGAGAGTTGGTGCGGGTCAGAGAAGAGAGCATAGTAAATTTAAAAAAAGGACATAATGTGGCACGTTCTGAAAAAAGAAAAGAGTGATGAGAGGATGAAACAAAAAAAAAGATGAGAGAGTTGGTATAGTCAGAGAAAAAGACAAAATAATTTTAAAAAAAGAACATAGTGTGCCACGATTTAGAATAGGAAAAAAGAAAAGAGAGATTAGAGAGGGTGAAAGAAAAAATAATAAAATGAGAGATTTGGTGCAGCCGAGAGAAGAAGACACAATAATTTTTTTCAATATATGATTCTCATAATGTGACACATTTCACTTCCACTTTTAGTTAAACCAAATTTTGATTTATTTTTATTAAATTTACCGTGTATTGACACGTGTAAAAACTTTCTCTTGAAATGGTCACTATTTATATTATTTATAGATTTGTATTATTTATAAATTAGTTATGGATTTCGGGAATATGTAGATAACATATACCTACGCCCAATTTACCTATAAATTTTTTATCTGTAGATAATCTATAAGTAATTTTATTTTACTTATAAATTTGTTGTATTATATTTGGTTACCTAACCTAGGTAAGGCCAATTAATTACCTAACCTATGTAAGAGGCCAATTAATGCATTTTAAAACAATTAATATATTCACTATTCCATAAAATAATTAAACATAACAGCACCTTCTCCATATTATAATTTATTTAAAAGATATAATACTTAAAAAATCATATTTATAGAAAGAAAGACTAAAGATAATTTAGAGAATGAATTTTTAAAAAGATTAATTTTTTTAACAAAATAAATAATAAAATTATTATAGCCTATTCATAATTTTTTTATCATTTTAAGTTATATATGCAAGAAATAACAAGTTTTACCATTTTCACAAGTTTTTAAAATAGTGAAATTTGTCACTTGAAATTTGAAAAATCAAACTATATAGTTATCTTCATCTACCTATTTTGTTTTATTGTTTTTATCAATGACAATGCATTTGTTCCAGTCACGTGTACAATATAAATGAGTTACTTTAAATGTAAATATGCGTTACCTTTTTATGCATTAATGTAGTCACATTACTTCAAAGAAATGAATGATTCTTTATTCAATAAGGAAAAAAACTTCCAATAAATGTCTAGTAGGCTAAAATTTATTTTATATCAGCAAAAACAGAGGTGCATATAGTCTTTTTGTCTATATTTTTTATTATGTAATTTTAAATTTTTTAAACATATGTATACATAAATAAGATAATTAAATATATTATTTTTTATATATTATATTAATTTACTAAAGCCATGTTATAATAAATTTTGTTGATTATTTAGAATTTAACATTTTAAACACTTACGACTTAACTTACATAAAAGATGTTATGTTTAATATACAGTTATGTTTAATATTAAAAAAATTAAATAAAAGATGTTAATTAAATCAAATATATGTATTTGTATTTATTATTTATATATAATTATATTTAATATTAAAAATTAAATAAAAGATTTCAACTAAACTAAATAATAAAAAGAAATAAAAATTATAATTTTTAAGAAAGATAGAGATATGAAAATTGTTTTGCTTCACGAACATTTTCACGTCTAATTAATTAACTCGTTACAGATTTAATAAGCTGTCTAGTTCCATGTTTTGACAATTGATAACTTTTTTTACGGAATGAAATGACAGTAAATAATTTAAAATAAAATATAAATTAATTATAAGAATAATTAATTATTTAATAAATATGTAAATATTTAAAAAATAGAAATGATTGAAATATAAAAAAAAAATTATCCATCTCTTTTTTAATTTAAAACCATCCTTTATACTAAATGTTTTAGAAAAAATAAGAAATATTCATGATAATAAAACAAAAACAAATATTAATATAAAGATAAAAAGAAAAAAAATTAAGAAGAGAAAATCCCTTTATATATAAGTATAGATTTTATTACATTATAATTTTTTATTATAATTTCAAATATTATTAAGGATAAAATATAAAAATTTCTTATACATTTTTGTACATTACAGTTTAAATTATTAATTATGCATTTAAAAGTATTTGGTTACTGTAAATTTTAGTCATAAAATAGCTTATGTATTTAAAATATAAATTAATTATTGTAAATTTAATAAAAACTTATATAGTAAAACATTAAAACCCAAAGGAATCAGAAAAAAAATAAAAATTGAGTGGAGGCAAAAACAAAACAAAAGATCTTAAAATCCCGCCTCCTTGAGCCTCCGTTTTGAAACCCTCATTCCACCCCGCTCTCTTTCTTTCCCGCCTCTCTCACTCCAATCTCCCTCCTTAAAATCCCTAATCCTCATCTCTCCATTGCAATCTTTCTCTCTCTCTCTCTCCCTCTCCATCTACATCTCTCTCTGTCTTCGATTCTCTGGTTCTCACTCTCTTTTGCCATGAACCGCAGAACCAGACCTAGCATCTCCCAATCCTTCCACAAGTATCTCAAACCCGGCGCCCTTGCTCGAATTCGCGATTCTCGCATCAGCGCCAGATCTCACCGCCTCAACGCCATCCTCCGCCACCAGATCTCCCTCCATCGTCCTCCCTCGCCTTTGCCGCTCCCCGCTGCCGAACAGCCCCAGGCTGCCGCTGCCACCTCCGACTCTGCCTTCCCGTTCTTCGTCGCAAGGATCTACGGCCCGCGCTGTCCGCAGCGCAAGAAACTCATGGCTGCCAAGTCCGTCCTCCTCCTCCCCGTCTCTCCCACTGCTGAATCGCCGGATCTTGTAATCGACGCCTTAGCCGCCGATCTTCTCATCTCGAATTGAGTTAAAATTTATGCGATTCTTATATTGTAGGATGTAGATTGGTTTTTGATGTGCAGATGTAGCACTGTTGTTTAATTATGTGCAAAAACAAAAAGAACCTTACTCAGATAGGCCTGAAATTAATAAAGCGAAATCAATTTTCCTATTTAATATCTGTTTCTTCAGTTTATTTATGTTTTCGCTTCCCGTTAATAATTTTCCTGTTGTGATGACTTCTTTTGAATGCAAATTTTATGTAGAAATAGTTAACTTCAATTTCACTATGTAGATCCTTCTTTAGGATGCGGTAGTTTGATTGCAAATTAAAATATAGAAATGGTTACCTCCAATTTCACTATATAAATCCTTGTTTTTGACATTAATATCTGCCTGTTTGATGAATTGGTTCGGGACTTAGGGTGTATTGATGTTTTATTTATTGATTCGTTCCTCTGGTCTGTACCGCAGTGAATTAATGTTGACTTTATTATTCTGTTTCAACTAGTAATTAGTGTGTTTATTGTTCTGTTTCAAAGCATTACTACTTTGGTAAGTTAATATGTGATTTTATTGGTTTACTTATTTGTGTCTCTATAATGTTTATGCTTGTAACGCTGTCAAGTAAGTGATGTGCATGTATTTATTTTGTCTCCACTTTGGAGGTCTTATTAATCTGTTTTCTCACTCTGTTGTTGTATTTCTGTGTTTGATAAATCCTTTCCACGCATGTTTTTACCTGGCACACACTTTTGTTTTAGGTAGTTAAATTGATTAAGACATAAACTGTCCCTGAACAATTGTTAGAGATATGGAGCATGTCCTGGGTGTGGGCATTTTGCCAATTTGGTAAGTTAAATTTTGTGGCAACTTAACTGTTAGACTTCCTTGATATTGTGGTCCTGGTTACTGCTACACATAAAGAATGTGGATGCTGGGTGTCATTCTGCTGACGCCTAAAATAGTTTGTTTTAATCTTCAAGTGAACATGTTCAATTAACTTTGCATTCTGGTAGTTTTAGTTAGGAATAGATGGGGCAAGGAAAGGGGCAATTGCTTATAGCCAGAATGAGCATCTCAGGACATGGTTGTAGTTTGAAAAAGATGAGTAGCTTCACACACTTAATTTGGCCAATCTAAAGTTCATGTTTGTGTAACTTGTTAAATTGTCTTCTGAATGCATCTGATCTGTGGCTGCAGCATAGCTGATAGAGATGCATGGATCTCCATCCCTGCATCACATGTATTTCAGCATTCAAGAAGATGTGGCTTATCATAGGTTTGTGACACTTAATTGTGATTGGTTAGTATATTCTGTTTTTAGAAATGTAGTAAATGGTAGATATCACTAGATTGAAGTGATAATACTGATGAAGAGAGAGATGACTAATTAGGGATAAGTTGAGTAGAATAGATATGGCAAGTCATGCATTAATGTAATGCCTCTCCTTTTTCTTTCTATTCCATATTTGTTGATGCGTTGACATTTTTCTTCTTAAATTACTAATCTTTAACAAGTCTAAAGTTCCATTCACCAAAATAAAAACAAGTCTAAAATTTAATTGTTTTTCTTTTATTTATATATTTGTTTAACTATCGTAACATTAATGTGATTATATGTAATGCGCCATTAAAGTATTTTAATTCAAATTCAACAATGTTCTGTGTACATGTTATTATAGTCAAAAGATAACTGTTGTTACTGTAAAAGTTCTTTTTTTCACCCTTAACTATTTATAAATAATTAATGTTATGTTTTTAAAGTTAGTTGATACATAATTTTGAAAATTTGTAATATATAATAGTGTTATTAATAACATGGTTAATACTGACTATACATGTTATTTTATTAAAGATGTTTTCGAATATATGTTCATTAATTTTAAACTTAAATATGTTAAAGATTAACAAGTTTGATTTTGTTTTTTATGTTTTTTTTCTCATCTTTCTAAAATTTAAGATTATTTTTGAATACTTATAAAAGGAGTAAACTTTAGTTTTAATTTATCTATTTCTTTAATTTTATCTTTTCAGAATTTGAAATTATTATATTTAGCCTTTAATGTTTATCTCAATATGTAAAAATAATATTTATTTTTAAAAAATTAAATTTTTTAGAATATCATAAGTTGAATTTAAATTACAAATGTCAGTGGATAGATATAACTTAAAGATAGTTACTTTCTATAGTCCATTACATATATCGCATGACAAGGGGTAACTAAAATGTCTAATTTTACGTTATAAAAATAATTATTTTTATAGGATTAAAGTTGCAATGTATTTATTTTATAGGATTAAAAATATATTTAAGTTTAAACTTTAATAAAGACGGTATAAAATGGAGGTTTATTAAGTTATTGATTCATGTGGTTGGGCATTTTAAACTCTTAATCAATAATTGGGGTTTGATCTTCGATTATGAAATTATAGCTAAAAGTAATATTTTTATCTTAGAATTACGAGATGGTTAAAAAACAAGAACCAATAAAATGGTGGTAGTATTCTATTTGTATGTATGTTTCTAACCACGAGTGAAATCAGCTTCCAATTGTTAAAGGAACGGTGTAATACGATACGAACTAGGTCCTACTTAAGTCCAAAAAATTGCGTAATTTTTGAATTGTGCCTTTTTTTAATATTTAGGACTGGTTGACACTATTTCTTTATAGCAATTAGCCTAAATTTTTTACTAAATCAAACGCTTGAATAAATCATACTGGGTAAAAAACTATATTTGTGTTTTATTTGCATGCACCCTTTTAATGCTTGCAGTGCCTTCAAATGTAACAGGGTGGAATAGATGGGAAGAGAGGGTGAATAATTACAGATTGGGGAGTTACCTAGCAAATGGTTGATTATGCAGCTAGATTGTAAAGTGCATAGATAAAGAGGTAAAATGCATTCATTGAACCATTCCCACTGGTGGAGTCTTGTGTTGTTGCTAGTCTCTATAGTTGACTAACCAACATACTTTAAAGAAGAGTTTACTCTAACTTTAATAAAGGTTTGAATTTGAAGTTAATTTTTATTATATAATTTTTAAGTTAAATTTCTTAAATAATGAATTTTTGAGTCATAGGATTTTTGTAAAGAGAGTGAGAAAGGAGCAGAGACAAATAAGTCACTAAATTGACTACCTTTTTTACAGTTGTTAAAATAAAGTTATTTATTTTAGATTTGTTTTCTTAATTTTTTTACTAGCCTTTTTATTTAAAAAAATAAAAACTGAGTCAAATATTACCTAAGCTTTGTTGATATAAAATACATGGAAAGGAAATATAAAGAAGGAAGAATATAAAGTCTTGAAATTAGATGTTTGCTTATTTGATGTATATTTACCGTAATATATATATATATATATATATATATATATATATATATATATATATATATATATATAAAAGGTATGAATAAATTTATATATAACTGAACAAATTACAAAAAAAAAAACTATATAAATCATAGAAACAACAATAATTAAATAATATAATGTGAATCTAATATTGACGTTAGTCTCTCCCCTCACAGTTTTGTTAAACACTGTCCAATATAAAAGCATTAATAGGAAAATATAGAATAACTGATTTTGTCCTCACTCTTTACCACCATTACCATAGATGAAAAATAATATCTTGAAGAATTTTGTTTTCACAGACCTCCTTTCCCTCCATGACACACTTATTTCGGTCTTCCACACATATTAAATAATATTTTTTATAGCATATTCCACACTTTTTTTTTATTGAAGTAGGCTTTATGTTGTCAGAAATGATTCTTTGCATCTTGTGGTAACACTATACTAATACTAGTCCAGCATAACAAGTATTTCAGATACCATAAACTCTTATATACATAAAAAGAACATGCTCAACCAATTTTACATTAACTTTACAAAAATAAATATTTAGGTATATTGTTAATAGAATAACATTTCTTTTCTATAGCTACTTCATAGTTGATAAAATGTTCCTAACCACCCTCTTGAATTTGGATACTCATATTTTGAAACAAGAAAGATTAAAATAATTTAATATCTATCTATTCACTCTAAAAAAATAGGAAAGAAGTTTATTTCATCGTAATATATAATGGACATGAAAACGTGAAATAAACTATAAAATGGATTGAAAAAAAATTACAAAATGAAAGAATGCATTGTTGTTATATTTTTTTGAAGAGAAAAACTTTCCATCACATTTAGTAAGAGTTGGGATGGGATTGTATTCCACTTCAGTTAAGTGACTTTCAAAGTTATTAACATTATCTTTCTCAAATTTAAAACAGAGGTAGTTATCATCAAATATATATATATAAATAAATAGCATACCCCACTTTAATTGTTAGATGAATTTGTGTTTGAACTCTTAATCTAAAAGCTTATGCAATCTTGGATGGATTACAAAAAACAACAAACTTACTCTCCTTGCTCGCATATTACATTTTGGGTCGCTTGCATACTACATCCTGGTCGCTCGCATACTGCACTCTGCGTCGCTTGAAACAATTTGCTGCCTGAATCTCGCACTCGTTGTCTTCTCGGCAACTTTGATTTCTCAGTGTTTCACATTTACGGATCTTGTTGACGGATTTAGTTTCCTTGTTGCAAAATTTGCGGAAACCCTTGTACAAGCATTCTGTTTCTCTTCTCTCACGATCTGTGCAAGGGAAAAACGCGAGACTCGGTCTTTCAAAGACTCCGTTCATCTCGAGAGGTTGTGCAACTTGAACCTGGAGTAGTGTCGCCAACGGCTGGAAAGTGGGTTGTGGCTGTTTGGGGTTGTTACATTTTTTCTATATAAACAAGGGTTTCCCTCATCCAAAGAGCACATCTCTCACTCATTCACCTTCTTCATCTTCATCATAGCACAACCGTGCATCTTCATCTTCCTTTCTCCATTTTCTCCTTTTTCACTTTCTCTCTGCTCCTTATTTTATTTTATTATTATAATTTTATGGGTTTATTGGTTTTTACTCTTTTAAGAGTAACTCGCTAGTTTTGATCCTAAATTTTTTTCGGGAAGTTCCTGTTGTATCCTAGGACTTGTGCAATACACCGTGTATAAGTCCTTACGGACAATGATCGCTCACGTATTGGGAAATCAAATTTGTTCGTGTTTTGAAGTCTCTTTACTACAATCGTAAGGACTTATGACTGACAAGAAGGACAAAAACAACAACTATGCTCCGAAAACGTCAAATGTGATTTCCGCAACTCAACCGATCTTTGTGAAACCATTTCCGGATGTCTCCAAAATTGATGATGTTGGCAAGAACGTGTGTTCACCCTTTTATACATGTACGAAGTCGGTTTTGCACTTACGACTTCTAAACCAAACTCAAGCATGACTATGAAACAAGTTGATGATTGGATTCATGCAAATAAGGTATGTCGTCACATCCTACTCAGTGCGTTATCTAATGATCTGTTCAATGTCTATGCTTCTTACAAGGAAGCAAAAGATATTTGAGATTCCCTTATCCTCAAATATACTGCTCAAGACATCGTCAGACAAAGGCTCGTGATCGAAAACTACTATCGCTAAGAGATGATCGAAGGCAAAGACATCAAAATCCAGATAAACAAATATCACAAGCTGCTTGAAGATATCAAAGCTGAAAACATAGCTTTGCCGGATGAATTCGTGTCTGAACTCTTGATCGAAAAGCTTCCACAATCTTGGACGAATTACAAACAACAACGAACTCACTCTGGGTCGCTTGCATACTGCACTTTGGGTCGCTTGAAGCGGTTTGCTGCTTGAATCTCGCACTCGTTGTCTTCTTGGAAACTTCGATTTCTTGGTGTTTTGCATTTACGGATATCGCTGACAGGTTCAGTTTCCTTGTTGCACGATTTGTGGAAACCCTCGTACAAACATTATGTTTCTCTTCTCTCATGATCTGTGCAAGGGCAAAGTGCGAGACTCAGACCTTCGAAGACTTTGTTCATCTCGGGAGGTTGTGCAGTTGGAAGCTGGAGTAGTACCGCCAATGACTGGAACGTGGGTCGTGGCCGTTTGGGGCTGTTACATTTTTTCCCTATATAAACAAGGGTTTCCCTCATCCAAAGAGCACATCTCTTACTCACTCACCTTCTTCATCTCCTTCATAGCACCACCGTGCATCTTCATCTTCCTTTCTCCATTCTCACCTTTTTCACTTTCTCTCTCCTCATTATTTTATTTTATTATTATAATAATTCTGGGTTTATTGGTTTTTACTCTTTTAAGAGTGACTTGCTAGTTCTGATCCTCAGAAATTTCCAGAAAGTTCCTGTTGTATCTTGGGGGACTTGCGCAATACACCGTAGATAAGCCCTTACGGATAGTGATCGCTCACACCTCAGGAAATCAATTTTGTTCGTGTTTTGAAGTCTCTCTTACTACAATAGTAAGGACTTATGGTTGATAAGACGAAAAAAAACAACAACTCTGCTCCAAAAACGTCCAATGTGATTTTCGCAACTCAAGCGATCCTTGCGAAACCATTTCCAGATGTCTCGAAACTTGAAGTCTTCACCGGTCAAAATTTTTGACGTTGGCAAGACTTGCGCAATACATCGTGGAGAAGTCCTTACGGACAGTGATCGCTCACGCCTCGGGAAATCAATTTTGTTCGTGTTTTGAAGTCTCTTTTACTACAATAGTAAGGACTTATGGTTGACAAGACGGAAAAAAACAACAACTCTGTTTCAAAAACGTCCAATGTGATTTCCGCAACTCAACCGATCCTTGCGAAACCATTTCTGGATGTCTCAAAAATTGAAGTCTTCACCGCTCAGAATTTTTGACGTTGGCAAGAACGCGTGTCCACCCTTTTAGACATGTACGAAGTCGGTTTTGCACTTATGACTTCTAAACCAAACTCAAGCACGGTTGTGAAACAAGTTGATGATTCATGCAAATAAGGTATGTTGTCACACCCTACTCAGTGTGTTATCTAATGATATGTTCGATGTCTACGCTTCTTATAAGGAAGCAAAAGATATTTGGGATTCCCTTATCCTCAAATATATTACCGAAGACGTAGTCAAACAAAGGTTCGTGATTGAAAACTATTACCACCTGGAGATAATCGAAGGCAAAGACATCAAAATTCAAATAAACGAATATCACAAGCTGCTTGAAGATATCAAAGCTGAAAACATAGCCTTGCTGGATGAATTTGTGTCTTTACTCTTGATCGAAAAACTTCCACAATCTTGGACGAATTACAAACATCAACGAACTCACTCTCCCTCACTGGCACACTACACTCTGGGTCCTCGCATACTGCACTCGGGGTCGCTTGAAACAGTTTTCGTCTGAATCTTGCACTCGTTGTATTCTCGCCAACTTTGATTTCTCAGTGTTTCGCATTTACGGATCCCGCTGACGAGTTCAGTTTCCTTGTTGCACGATTTGTGGAAACCCTCGTACAAGCATTCTGTTTCTCTTCTCTCACGATCTCTGCAAGGGCAAAGCGCGAGACTCGGACCTTCGAAGACTTCGTTCATCTCGGGAGGTTGTGCAGCTCGAACCTGGAGTAGTGTCGCCAATGGTTGGAATGTGGGTTGTGGTCGTTTAGGGTTGTTACATTTTCCCTATATAAACAAGGGTTTCCTTCATCCAAAGAGCACATCTCTCACTCACTTACCTTCTTCATCTCCTTCATAGCACCACCGATCATCTTCATCTTCCTTTCTCCATTTTCACCTTTTTTACTTTCTCTCTCTTCATTACTTATTTTATTATTATAATATTTCTGGGTTTATTGGTTTTTACTCTTTTAAGAGTAACTTGCTAGTTTTGATCCTCAAAATTTTCCGTGAAGTTCCTGTTGTATCTTGGGGGGATTTGCGCAATACACCACGGATAAGTCCTTACTGACAGTGATCACTCACGCCTCGGGAAATCAATTTTGTTTGTGTTTTGAAGCCTCTTTTACTACAATCATAAGGACTTATGGATGACAAGAGGGACAAAAACAACAACTCTGCTCCAGAAACGTCAAATGTGATTTCCACAACACAACCAATCTTTGGGAAACCATTTTCGGATGTCTTAAAAATTGAAGTCCTCACCGGTCAGAGTTTCCGATGTTGGCAAGAACGCGTGTCCACCCTTTTGGACATGTATGAAGTCGCTTTTGCACTTACGACTTCTAAACCAAACTCAAGCACGACTGCGAAACAAGTTGATGATTGGATTCATGCAAATAAGGTATGTCGTCACACCCTACTCAGTGCGTTATCTAAAGATCTGTTCGATTTCTGTGCTTCTTACAAGGAAGCAAAAGATATTTGGGATTCCTTTATCCTCAAATATATTGTCGAAGACGTCGTCAGACAAAGGTTCGTGATTGAAAACTACTACCGCTGGGAGATTATTGAAGGCAAAAATATCAAAATCCAGATAAATGAATATCAGAACCTGCTTGAAGATATCAAAGCTGAAAACATAGCCTTGACAGATGAATTCATGTTTGAACTCTTGATCGAAAAGCTTCCATAATCTTAGACGAATTACAAACAACAACAAACTCACTCTCTTTCGCTTGCATACTACACTCTCGGTCGCTCGCATATTGCACTCTAGGTTGCTCGCATATTTCTTTCATATATTTTTAAAATAAAAATATAAAGATAAAATTAAAATAAAATAAAATGATAATGAAAGAGGAGATCATATATATATAGTATAGATTCTAGATATTTATTTAATTTAATTTATTTTAGTAAATAAACTTATACAGAGATATTCATGTAGCTGTCATTTTTTTAAGACACAAGTTAAAAGATGAACAATATATGTACATAAACAAATGAAAAAAAATGTGAATATTATTTTAAAAATTATTAAAACTAGCGATATAAAACATATTACTTTTAATGAAATTATACTTATGGAAATATATTACATTTTCAAATACCTGTATATGAACGGTCGAAAACAAATTTCCTTGGTAAAAAGGATTGTATTTTATGAATATGTTGCATTATTGTAGCCATTTTCGATTTATCTGGCGACTTCTAACTTACGACTTATTGGTGGGCTTATGTAGTAAAGAGGGATGTCAAAGTGTTTGTAATAAAAAATAACTTCTAATCTATCAATTTTTGAAAATATAAAATTGTTTTTATTCTATAATTAAAAATAAGAAATTAAAAATTAAAATCTCATTCTAAATAGATAAATCCAGAATACGATCCAGAAAGTATTTTAGAAAAGTGATTAAAAAAAATTCAAAAATATATTTCAGAAATACTATTATCGGTGTTCCGGAAATCTAAATATGAAATTGTATTCTAATATTAAAAACTAAAGAGGGTCTTTTTGTATTTTCACATTAATAATAAGGTGCATGTTCATAGGAAGTAAAATCTCACTGGTTATAAACCCCTACTTTTTTCAAAAATATCAAAATTACCTTTTATAATTTTAGGTGTTTCTGGAATAATGGTTTCGTAAGGAAAGAATATTTTCAGAATAAAGATAAAAACTCATTCCAGAACATCTTTTCTAAACACATTTTTTTTATTTCCGAATTTATAAATCTGGAATTCATAAAACATGTTTTAGAAAAGACGTTCCGAAAATATTTCGGAAAAAACAATTCGGAGGTTATTTTTTAAAGGGATCAAAACAGTCTTTTCCTGAAGTGATGGGGTGCAGGAAGAAATTTGTAGAAGTGCAGGAAGAAGTTGCCTAAACACTATTGGAGCGAAGGCCCATAGTTTTTTATATGTTGGCAACTGCTTCTATATAAACTTTAAAATAATGAAAAAATTGAAAAGTTTAAACTGGAGTTAATTAGCTAAAGTAATTAGTATACTTATTTTTATAAAATGAAAAGTAATAAATAATATTTTTAATTCATAATAAATATTTTTGAAGTGTAATATAAATTTATATTTAAATCAAAACAGATAAATTATTAAGGAAGTTATATATACGAGTAAATAAGAGAATGAGAGAAAGCAATGTTATTACTCTTAGAATTATGTACTCTAATTAATAGTATATAAGTAAATAAAAAATAAACAAAGTGAGATTGAAAAGATAAACCGTTTTATTTTATTTTATTAATTATTATTAGCTATTGCATAGTGCTTATGAGATTTTATCACATGGAAGAGAGCCCCTATGATTTAGAGGTGTATTTTGTTTCACTACAAGACCTCTCACTCATGAACACTAAATTGATAATGAAGATGGTAATTATAGATTAAATTATTATGTGTTTGTTCCCCACAATGGAAAAGAAGAAAAAGTTAAATGATGATTTCTCCTTCAACAAATGAAGCTTCTTGGATTAAAAATCTTTAATAAATTAATAAAAAACACTAAAAGTAGTTTGTGGGCACCCTTAAATAATAGTATACTTTTCACAAACAAATATGTATAATATTATAAAAAATATTTTTTATAGAATATTTAAGGAATACTTCGTCCTAACCAATTCACTAAATTAAGGAAGTAAAATAATATGATTTATATCTTTATATCTATAATTCTTGTTTGTCGTAACACAAATATGAGATTAGAAAGATAAATCATTGTAGTAACAGGTAATAATTATAAACATCGGAAAATAATTTATTTCAAGATAATTGAAAGGTAGAGAAAAAATTGTTGTATCTTAGCTTAGACTACACCAAATTATGGTGATAATTCAATATTTAATTTATTCTCATAAATTGTAATTTTTATGCATACTGAAATATATTAAAACCATGTAATTTTGAATATAAAAAACTGAAGATAGAAAAATAAAATATTTGCTAACAAATTTTATTTGTCAACTAGGCATAAAATATTGATAAATTTGACCCATTACTAAATGTTCATTAATAATTATTTCTCAAATAAATGTTAAGAAAATAATTTGATTACACATTATACTTTTTAATGTTTTTTTAAATAGTGATAACAATAGCATTATGAAAGAGAATTAGTAACAAATAAATGATATTTTAGTACTTAGAAATAACAAAAAATACAATTATCTTTATGATACAACGTTAAAGAATGTAATTTTTTGTTAAAATAAATAAAAAGTTCATAATATTATTTAAAATCCTAAATAAAAATAAATATTTAAAGTTAATTATTGAATTTTGTTTGTTCTGTTTAATTTTTTTTTAATAAGGTCTTAATGTACTTTATTTTTTACTACATAAGTATTTTTTTTTTTTATTTATATTTTTATCTTAAGTCATTATCTTTTCTTCATTTACAATCATTAAAATTTTTATTTTTTTATTATAATTATGTATTTTTTATTGAAACACTACATTAAATAAAGAATATTCATCTTAACTGTAATATTAATATATATAATTAATTAAAATATTTATATAAATATGCAAATAAATAATTAAGAATTAATATAATAGTAATAATAATAATAAAAATCAGGAAGGCCCAAGTCCCTAACCATCAACGTCGTTTCATCTCTGATTATATAAAAAGCTGATTACTTTTTGTCAATTTTTCTGTTGTGCAAATTTCAGGTTTTAATTGGATTCCAAATAAAATAAATTCTTCGATGAGTCAACTTTTAATTATACGAATTTCATAAAAGTAAATATATAATTTATTTAAATAATTGGTTTACTCTTTAAAATAATTTTGTTAGATAAAATAATTCAAATTTATTATTTTATTAAAATATTTTAATTATCATAAAATATAGAAAAAATTATCTTACAATTAAATAATATTTAATAATCCAAAAATGTCATTCGAAATATTTTTTAATGTACATTGGTTGAATTTTAGTCCAAGTTTATAAGATTTTTTTTTGGATAAAGTTTTTTTTATAGCATCAACCAAAATTATTTTAGGTTATTGCTACTCATGATTATTGCACTTGATTTCAATGAAGGATTATTTTTTCCAACATTGTTAGTAAGAGATTTTTGGTTAAATTTTTTAATAATGATAGCTAAGAGTATTGTTTAGATGTCATTGGTCACAAAAATTATAATAAAGGTTGGACAAAATATTTTTCATTTTGTATTAGAAAAAAATTGACCAACTAAAAAAAAATAGCATTAATGATGATAATAATTTTTGCTGAAATTAACAAAAATTCATAAAATATATCAACAAAAGATATAGTTGACACTTGTTAAAAAATAGTCATGTTGATATTGACTCTGTGACTATCGTCAAGTAGAAAGTAACCTTAATTTAGATTAACAAATAAATGATTGAAATAATGTCAAATGAAAAATCATGCATATAAATTTCAACTAAAAATCCAGAACTTTTCACTATATTTAAATTATTAAATAAAATTTAATTTTAAAAATAAAAAATAATTAGTTATTATATTACCTAAGTTAAATACTATTTTATGAACTAAAAAATTATTGATATTTAAAATAATTTTTATTATTAATAAAAATTTGTAAACTATTTTTTAAATTGATATTTGAATTAACTATCAATATTTTAGTCATTAACTATTTTAATTATAAATTAGGACTAATTTAAAATTTATTTTATAAAAAAATAAAGAAAGGT